>NW_017672979.1:0-20086 GCF_001879085.1 Nicotiana attenuata
CCTGTCATCCATAACTTGGGAGTTAGGATCCATTGAGGATCAGGTTCTGACCTGGGCAGTAATTTGGGTACTGCCAGGCTAAGAACCTTAACTCAGACACATAGAGGGGAATGGGGGGGGGGGGGTTAGGGGATTTACAATAGAAACAGATGCAAGGAAGGAACATATTAGCATAAATCATTGAATCATGCGCAGTAAAGTAAATAGGATTGCAGAAACTTTAAGTAAACACATAGGGGTGAGGCAGAGAAGTTAAATCAGAACATACCAGTTTCAGAAGAAATAAGTAAAAAACAATAGTCTTGAAAAAGCCAAGTTGCAAGCAAAGCGGTTCATAAAGATCCCAAGCAAAGCAGAATATCGAATTCAAAACACTATTGCAAGTGTGCAAGTATTTTAAAGACTAGTGGTGTGAAGGTTGTGTGAAGAATGAAGTCGTGTCTAAAAGTGCAGAGGGGCAGTCCTTTTTATAGTGCAGAGAAACAAGTAAGAAAGGCAAGGAATATATTATTGAAATCAGTCTCCCTTTGGTTAAGGGATTCTGATTTCGACGGGTAAAAGCCAGTTTAAGGAAAAAAATTTTAATTAAAACTTTTCAAAGTAGCACAAAAGGGGTAAATACATAGAAGTTATTTAAGGAAAACAATCAATGGTACACGATTTGTGACAACTATGGAAAGGGAATCAATCAAACAGCCAGTGAAACCAAAATTACAAGTACAATTTGAATGAACCAAGTCAGGAAAAGGTAAAGGAGATTCAATCAAAGAAAATCAGTCGGACCTTATTAAGAGGATTTCGGAATCAATCAATTAGTTGGAAAAAACCTTTTGAAAGCAGAGTCCTTATATATAAAACACACAAATCAAGAAGGGATTGTCAAATTATTTAGAAGAGGGTTTAATCAAAGAGGGGTTCAGAATCATAAGCAAAAGTGGTACAAGTCCAATTTGTAGACTCACGAGGAGTCTGAGAGTCCAGGGTCCCAAAGAGGAACCCTAACTCGCACACAAGAATCAAAATTTCCAAGAAACCCCCAAATCTTAGGGTTTCGAATTGAGTCAGACAATAGAGATGAGAAGGCAAGCCGCTTGATAGAGGCTCAGGAGTCCTTTCCAAAGACTCATGAGAAACAAACAAACAAGATACACAGTTAAGAGCATGGAGAACGCGTTTGAAAAACTCAAAATTTAACAAGTTCAGAAGAAAAAGATACAAACTTAGGCAAAACAAGATGAATCATGCTTAGTAAGAATACAAACATAGTACAGTAACGCCAACAAAATCAAAGAACTCAATCGTAAACACATATAGCAAAGATTAACATGTGAGCATAGGAGAAAAGAAAGTAGAAGAACATTACATGCATAGTAAAAGAAATCGGACAAACACACATAAAGAAAGAACAAAAAGAATCAGAAGGGTATTTTGAAGAAACTTTTCAGAAACCCTAAATCGAAATTAAACGATTTTGAAAAAAGAGAATTTGGGGAAAAACCTTTAAAAAGTTCAATAGAACACAGACATGTTCCGGATCTAAGTGTGACGACCCGGCCGGTTGTCTTAAGAATCTACGCCACGATCCCCCATTAACTGTTTTCCCTAAGTTCATTTCTGCTATTTTGGTTTGCCGGGACGTTCGGTGTTGAGTTTCGGAGAGCTTTGGGACACTTAGTCCCTAAATGAGAGCTTAAGTGTTGAAAAGTGGTCCGGAGTCGGAACAGTGTGAAGATGACCTCGGAATGGAAATCCGATGGTTCCGTTAGCTCCTTTAGGTGATTTCGGGGTTGGGAGCGTGTTCGGAATGTATTTTGGAAGTCCGTAGCTCATTTAGGCTTGAAATGCCGAAGTTTGAATTTTATAAGTTTCCGATCCGATAGTGAGTTTTTGATCCGAGGGTCGGATTGGAATTCCGGAAGTTACATTAGTTCCGTTATGTCATTTGGGATGTGTGTGCAAAATTTCAACTCATTCGGACGAGGTTCGGGTAGGTTTTTGATTGAAAGCATGTTTTGTTGGAATTTGAAGTTCTTAGGCTTGAATCTTTGATTAATTCGGGTTTCCAGCGTTGTTTTAGGTGTTTTTAAGATTGGTACAAGTTTGAATAAGGTATTAGGTGGTATTGGTGCTTTTGGTTGAGGTCCCGGGGGCCTCGAGTTGATTTCGGGTGGTTAACGGATGAATTTTAAAGTTATTGCAGCAGCTGAATGTCCCTCTTCTGGTATTTTCGCATCTGCGGCTTGGGAACCGCAGATGCGGCGCCGCAGAAGCGGCTGTGTGGCCGCAGAAGCGGCTTGTCTCCTTTTTCCTCAGAAACCGCAGAAGCGGCGCCATTTCCGCAAAAGCGGAGCTGCAGAAGCGGCCCAACTATCACAGATGTGGCCCTGTTCCCTTTAGTGAAAACCGCAGAAGCGGCTTGGTTTCCGCAAAAGAGGGACCGCAGAAGTGGTCCCTTGTCCGCAAAAGCGGAAATCCCTGGGCAGAAATAGAAATTTCGAGGGTTTGAGTTCATAAGTTACAAAAATCAACTGAGAGCTCAGGAGAGGGCGATTTTCAGTGGGTTTTGAAGAGAAGATTACTGGGTAACGTTTCTTTAATCCCTTCTAGTTATATTTCATCATTTTGTAGTTAAATCCATCATTTAAAATTCGAATTTGGGACAAAAATTTGAGGAATTTGGTTAAAACTTCTTAGGACAAACTTTTGGGTTTTGACTGAGCATTTGTCCTCCGATTTGGGAGATTTTTATATGGTTAGACTAGTGAGAGTGCGAGGGTTCTAAAAATGTGAAAATTATTCGATTCCGAGGTGTTGGCCTGAAGGGCATTTTGGTCATTTCACCTAATTTTACGCCGTAGCTTTGAATTTAATAGCAAAACCAGGTGTTTGCGATGTTATTTACAATGTGTAATTGAATTGAATATATTTGAGCCATTTGGAGTCGGATACTCGTGGCAAGAGCGTGGTTTCTAGTTGATATTGAGCCGGTTCGAGGTAAGTGGCTTGTCTAACCTTGTGTGGGGGACCTTTCCCCTTAGGACATGATCTTGAATATTTGAATGCCTCGTACGTGAGGTGACGAGCGCGTACTTGAGCTAATTGTTGTAAACCCGTTTCCACTTGAAGTATTTAAATCCAGATTTCTTGTTTACTTGTTCATTTTAGACTGTAAGTTTATACCTGTGCTAGTTTAGAGACTCATGTTTAGCTGGCTTACTTGCTTATTTGTTTTAGCTGTGCTATTTGTACTCTGTGAAGCTTGTTAGGCTAGAAGTTACTATTTCTTGTCCTGATTTTTAGCATTATCCTGAGATTATGAGCTGTTGTTGTTGTGTGTTTTAATTTGGGACTACGGGACGGCTTCCCGGGAGATCCCCCTGTACTTGAGATATTCTGGACTAAGGGTGCGGGATACCAAGAGATCCCTGGCACACGTGTCTCTATATATATTGGGATACTAAGAGATCACCGATTTACTTATTGAGGATACCAAGAGATCCCCGGCTTACTTATTGAGGATACCAAGAGATCTTCGGGATACCGAGAGATCCCCCGTGTATATGATGAGGTTACCAAGAGATCCCCGTCTATTATTCCTTGTGGAGGGCAGTTCTTCCTTGTATTGTTACCTTTGCTTTCTATTACCGTTCTTCCTTATTTACTTGGTTTAGTTTCTCGTTGTAGCCTTTATTTAAACTGTTTTTCTGTTATCTCATTATTTATTATGTTTTAGCTCAGTAGGGCCCTGACCTTCCTCGTCACTACCCAACCGAGGTTAGGCTTGGCACTTACTGAGTACCGCTGTGGTGTACTCATGCCTCTTCTGCGCATGTTTTTCATGTGCAGATCCAGGTACTTCCTCCCAGGCGTATCATCCTCATGGTGGAGAGTCCTAGCTGAGACTTGAGGTATATCTGCTACGTCCGCAGACCAGGAGTTTCTACTCTATTCCGGCTTTAGCAGATAGTTCCTTTCTTTCCTTTCATGTTGTTTAGACATTCTGGTGTAGAGCAGATTATTACATTCTATTAGCCTGTGTTTCCCGTGAGTTTTCGGGTTTTGGGATTTAGTTGTAGACTCCCGCATATTTTTGAGTTGTATAGGTCGAGTGGCCTTATATACAGTTGTTATTTCCGTATGTTCAGTTTTAATTAATTATTCTGCAAGTTTTAATTTGTTATTACGCACTGTTAGGCTTACCTAGTTGTAGGAACTAGGTGCCATCACGACATGTTCATGGAGGGTGAACTGGGGTCGTGACAAGTTGGTATCAGAGCTCTAGGTTCATAGGAGTCACGGAACACAGGCCAGTTTATTAGAGTCTCGCTGATCGGTACGGAGACGTCTGTACTTATCTACGAGGGGCTATGTAACTGTTCAGGAAAAATCTTCATTTCATTTGAATTCTTCGTCGTGCGATATTTTTGGACATCAATTCTAAACTTCTGACTTCTATTCTCTCACAGATAGTGAGGACACGTGCTACTCGAGATGATCAGGCACTCGTGCCCCCTACTGCAGCCGCCAGAGGCCGGGGCCGGGGGAGAGGTCGAGGACGCGCACGTAGTGCAGCCAGAGCACCTGCGCGAGCTGCCGCCGAGGTACCACCAGCAGATCCAGCCGGAGCCCAGGCACCTGGCACACCTACTACTTCCACTACTACTCCAGCGCTTCAGGAGACTTTGGTTCAGTTCATGTGCATGTACACCACCTTGGCTTAGGCAGGGTTGCTTCCCATTGCTGCAGCCACATCCCAGGCCGGGGGAGGAGCACAGACTCCCATCGTCCGCACTCCTGAGCAGCGAGTACAGGTTGAGCAGGCTCCCAAGATTATTCCGGCATCGCCTGCAGCGCCAGTACAGCCCGAGGATGGGTCAGCTGCTTCAGTGGACGAGCAGCAGAGACTTGAGAGGTTCAAGAAGTATGATCCCCCAGTGTTCAGTGGATTAGCATCAGACGATGCCTTGGGATTTCTAGAGGAGTGTTGTCGTATTCTTCGCACTATGGGCATATTGGAGTCCAGCGGGGTTTCTTTCACTGCTTTTCAGCTTCGGGGAGCCGCCTATGATTGGTGGCGGACTTATGAGATAGAAAGTCCAGTCGAGGCTGCTACACTAACTTGGACCCAGTTCTCGGATATGTTTATGAGAGAGTTCGTCCCCCAGAGTCTCAGGGATGCATGGCGCGCAGAGTTTGAGCATTTGCGCCAGGGTGCTATGACCGTTTCAGAGTATGCTATCCGTTATACCAGGTTGGCCAGGCATGCACCGACTTTGGTTGCTACAGTTCGGGAGAGAGTTCGCAGGTTCATTGAGGGTCTTATTCCACCCATCAGATCTAGCATGGCTCGAGAGTTGGAGATGGACATTCCTTATCAGCAGGTAGTGAGCATTGCTAGGAGGATTGAGGGTCCAGCAGACCTGGCCCTAGTCAGTCACAGGCACCGCGTCCTCCCAGAGCTTGTTACGAGTGTGGTGATACACGTCACTTGGTGAGGGATTGCCCCACACTTGGAAGGAGCGCGCCCCCACAGACTTCTCAGCCACAGCGTGCTCCTCAGGGTTCTCAGGCCATGGTCACAGCTCCAGCTGCTACCCCACCTGCCCAGCCGGCTAGGGGCGGAGGTCGGGGAGAGAGAGGTCGCCCTCGCGAGAGGGGCCGGGCCAGATATTATTGTATTCCTGCTCGTACTGAGGTTGTTGCCTCCGACTCCGTCATTACAGGTATTATATTGGTTTGTCACAGAGAGGCATCAGTTCTATTCGATCCGGGCTCTACTTACTCTTATGTGTCTTCTTACTTTGCTCCGCATTTGGGTGTGCCTCGGGATTCTTTAAGTGCCCCCGTTTATGTTTCTACTCCTGTGGGAGATTCTCTTGTTGTGGACCGCGTTTATCGGTCATGTTTGGTTACTATTCGTGGTTTTGAGACCAGAACAGATTTATTGTTACTCGGTATGGTGGATTTTGATATTATTCTGGGCATGGACTGGTTGTCGCCCCATTTTGCTATTCTTGATTGTCACGCCAAGACCTTGACGCTGGCTATGCCAGGTATCCCGCGTGTTGAGTGGAGTGGTACTTTAGATCACACTCCCAGTAGAGTTATCTCTTTTCTTAAAGCTCAGCGCATGGTTGAGAAGGGGTGTGCCGCGTATTTGGCTTATGTGAGAGATGTTAGTGTTGATACCCTTTCTGTTAATTCTGTTCCAGTGGTACGGGATTATCCCGATGTATTTCCAGCTGATCTTCCGGGCATGCCGCCTGATAGAGACATTGATTTTGGCATTGATCTGTTGCCGGGCACTCAGCCCATTTCCATTCCTCCGTATCATATGGCTCCTCCTGAGTTGAAGGAGTTGAAGGATCAGTTGCGGGAATTGCTTGGTAAGGGTTTTATTGGACCCAGTGTTTCACCATGGGGTGCTCCTGTTTTGTTTGTGAAGAAAAAGGATGGTTCTATGCGCATGTGTATTGACTACCGCCAGTTGAACAAGGTTACAGTGAAGAACCGTTATCCTTTGCCTCGTATAAATGATCTGTTTGACCAGCATCAGGGCGCACAGGTGTTTTCTAAGATTGACCTGCGCTCAGGTTACCATCAGTTGAAGATTCGGGAGCTAGATATCCCGAAGACTGCCTTCAAGACTCGATATGGCCATTACGAGTTCCTTGTTATGTCATTTGGGCTGACCAATGCCCCTGCAGCTTTCATGCATTTGATGCACAGTGTGTTCAGGCCATATCTTGACTCGTTCGTGATTGTTTTTATTTATGATATTCTGGTGTATTCTCGGAGTCGGGAAGATCATGAGTAGCACCTGAGGACCGTGCTTCAGACCTTGAGGGAGAAGAAGTTATATGCAAAGTTCTCAAAATATGAGTTTTGGCTGAGTTCTGTGGCATTCTTAGGCCATGTGATTTCTAGTGAGGGTATTCGGGTAGATCCGAGGAAGGTAGAGGCCGTGCAGAGTTGGCCCAGGCCGTCCTCAGCTACAAAGATTCGTAGTTTCCTTGGCTTGGCAGGTTACTACCGTCGTTTCATGGAGGGATTTTCATCGATTGCTGCCCCTATGACTAGATTGACCTAGAAGGGTGCCCCATTTCAGTGGACAGAGGAGTGTGAGGCGAGCTTTCAGAAGCTCAAGACAACTTTGACTATAGCCCCAATCTTGATGTTGCCTACCGATTCGGGGTCTTATACTGTCTATTGTGACGCCTCGAGAGTTGGCCTTGGAGCAGTGTTGATGCAGGACGGTAGGGTGATTGCCTACGCGTCTAGACAGTTGAAGATACATGAGAAGAATTACCCTGTCCACGGCCTTGAGTTAGCTGCCATTGTCCATGCCTTGAAGATCTGGCGTCATTATCTATATGGAGTGCCTTGTGAGATCTATACTGATCATCGGAGTTTGCAGCACTTGCTCAAGCAAAAGGATCTCAATATGCGTCAGAGGAGGTGGTTAGAGCTGCCGAAGGATTATGACATCACTATCCTGTATCACCCGGGCAAGGCCAATGTGGTGGCGGATGCCTTGAGTCGCCGGGCGGAGAGTTTGGGGAGTCTGGCATACCTACCAGCTACAGAGAGGCCTATGGCGATGGATGTTCAGGCCTTAGCCAGCCAGTTCGTGAGATTGGATCTTTCAGAGCCCAGTCGGGTTCTAGCTTGTGTGGTTTCCCGGTCTTCCTTATTTGATCGCATCAGGGAGCAGCAGTATGCGGACCCTCATTTACTTGTCCTTAAGGACAAGGTTTAGCGTGGAGATGCCAGGGATGTGACCATTGGAGATGATGGAGTATTGAGGATGCAGGTCCGGATTTGTGTGCCCAATGTTGATGGTCTCCGAGAGATAATTCTAGCAGAGGCCCATAGTTCGCGGTATTCCATCCATCCGGGTGCCGCGAAGATGTATCAGGACCTGAGGCAGCACTACTGGTGGAGGCGGATGAAGAAAGATATTGTTGGCTATATGTCTAGATGCCTCAACTGCCAGCAGGTGAAGTATGAGCACCAGCACCCGGGTGGGTTGCTCCAGCAGATGGAGATTCCGTAGTGGAAATGGGAGCGCATCACCATGGATTTTGTATCTGGACTTCCACGGACCTTGAAGAAGTTTGATTCCATTTGGGTTATTGTGGACCGGCTGACCAAGTCCGCTCATTTTATTCCTGTGTGTACCACTTATTCATCGGAGCGGTTGGCGGAGATTTATATCCGGGAGATCGTCCGTCTGCATGGTATTCCAGTTTCTATCATTTCGAACAGAGGTACTCAGTTTACATCGTGGTTCTGGAGAGCCGTGCAGCAGGAGTTAGGTACTCGGGTGGAGTTGAGCACAGCATTTCACCCCCAGACGGACGGACAGTCCGAGCGCACTATTCAGATTCTTGAGGATATGCTCCGTGCGTGTGTGATTGAGTTTGGAGGGTCTTGGGATCATTTCTTGCCACTGGCGGAGTTTGCTTACAACAATAGTTATCAGTCCAGCATTCAGATGGCGCCGTATGAGGCTTTATATGGCAGGAGGTGTAGATCCCCAGTGGGTTGGTTTGAGCCGGGTGATGCCAGGCTATTGGGCACAGAGTTAGTACAGGATGCATTGGAGAAGGTAAAGATGATTCAGGATAGACTCCGTACAGCCCAGTCCAGACAGAAGAGCTACGCGGACAGGAAGGTTCGTGATGTTTCATATATGGTCGGTGAGCGGGTTCTGCTTCGGGTCTCGCCTATGAAAGGCGTTATGAGGTTTGGGAAGAAAGGAAAGTTGAGTCCGAGATTTATTGGCCCTTTTGACATCTTGAGGCGAGTTGGGGAGGTTGCTTACGAGCTTGCCTTACCTCCCAAATTGGCCGGAGTTCATCCGGTATTTCATGTTTTGATGCTCCGGAGGTATCACAGTGATCCGTCGCACGTGTTGGATTTCAGTTCAGTCCAGTTGGACAAAGATCTATCCTATGTTGAGGAGCCAGTGGCTATATTGGACAGGCAGATTAGGAAGTTGAGGTCAAAGAACATAGCTTCAGTGAAGGTTCAGTGGCGGGGTCAGCCGGCCGAGGAGGCGACTTGGGAGACTGAGCAGGATATGCGCAGCAGTTACCCTCATCTTTTCACTACTTCAGGTATGTTCTCTATGCTCGTTCGAGGATGAACGAATGTTTAAGTGTAGGAGGATGTGACGACCCGGCCGGTCGTCTTAAGAATTTACGCCCCGATCCCCCATTAACTGCTTCCCCTAGCTATTTTGATTTGCCGAGACGTTCGGTGTTGAGTTTCGGAGAGCTTTGGGACGCTTAGTCCCCAAATGAGAGCTTAAGTGTTGAAAAGTGGTCCGTAGTCGGAACAGTGTGAAGACGACCTCAAAATGGAAATCCGATGGTACCGTTAGCTCCGTTAGGTGATTTTGGGGTTGGGAGCGTGTCCGGAATGTATTTTGGAAGTCCGTAGCTCATTTAGGCTTGAAATACCGATGTTGGAATTTTATAAGTTTTCGGTCCGATAGTGAGTTTTTGATCCGAGGGTCGGATTGGAATTCCGGAAGTTACAGTAGTTCCGTCATGTCATTTGGGATTTGTGTGCAAAATTTCAGGTCATTCGGACGAGGTTCGGGTAAGTTTTTGATCGAAAGCGTGTTTTGTTGGAATTTGAAGTTCTAAGGCTTGAATCCTTGATTAATTCGGGTTTCCGACGTTGTTTTAGGTGTTTTTAAGCTTGGTACAAGTTTGAATAAGGTATTAGGTGGTATTGGTACTTTTGGTTGAGGTCCCGGGGGGCCTCGGGATGATTTCGGGTGGTTAACGGATGAATTTTGAAGTTATTGCAGCAGCTGAATGTCCCTCTTCTGGTATTTTCGCATCTGCGTCTTGGGAACCGCAGATGCGGTGCTGCAGAAGCGGCTATGTGTCCACAGAAGCGGCTTGTCTCCTTTTCCTCAGAAACCACAGAAGCGGTGCCATTTCCGCAAAAATGGAGCCGCAGAAGCGGCTTAGGCATCGCAGAAGCGGCCCAGCTATCGCAGATGCGGCCATGTTCCCTTTAGTGAAAACCGCAGAAGCGACTTGGTTTCCGCTGAAGCGAGACCGCGGAAGCGGTCCCTTGTCCGCAGAAGCGGAAATCCCTGGGCAGAAATAGAAATTTCGAGGGTTTGAGTTCATAAGTTACAAATATCAACTGAGAGCTCGGGAGAGGGCGATTTTGAGTGGGTTTTGAAGAGAAGATTATTGGGTAACGTTTCCTTAATCTCTTCTAGTCATATTTCATCATTTTGTAGTTAAATCCATCATTAAAAATTCGAATTTGGGACAAAAATTTGAGGAATTTGGTTAAAACTTCCTAGGCCAAACTCTTGGGTTTTGAGTGAGAATTTGACCTCCGATTTGGGAGATTTTTATATGGTTAGACTCGTGAGAGTACGAGGGTTCTGAAAATGTGAAAATTATTCGATTCTGAGGCATTGGCCTGAAGGGCATTTTGGTCATTTCACCTAATTTTATATCGTAGCTTTGAATTTAATAGCAAAACCAGGTGTTTGCGATGTTATTTACAATGTGTGATTGAATTGAATAGATTTGAGCCATTTGGAGTCGGATACTCGTGGCAAGAGCGTGGTTTCTAGTTGATATTGAGCCGGTTCGAGGTAAGTGGCTTGTCTAACCTTGTGTGGGGGACCTTTCCCCTTAGGACGTGATCTTTGAATATTTGAATGCCTCGTACGTGAGGTGACGAGCGCGTACTTGAGCTAATTGTTGTAAACCTGTTTCTACTTGAAGTATTTAAATTGAGATTTCCTGTTTACTTGTTCATTTTAGACTGTAAGTTATACCTGTGCTAGCTTAGAGACGCATGTTTAGCTGGCTTACCTGCTTATTTGTTTAGCTGTACTAATTGTACTCTGTGAAGCATGTTAGGCTAGAATTTGCTATTACTTGTCCTGATTTTAGCATTTATTCTGAGATTATGGGTTGTTATTGTTTGCGTGTATAATTTGGGTACTACGGGACGGCTTCCCGGGAGATCCCCTGTACTNGTTGGACTATGGGACGGTATCCCGGGAGATCCTTCGGTTTGGCACATGAGTTGGACTATGGGACGGTATCCCGGGAGATCCACTGGACAGTTGAGGAAAGGGGCTACAGGACGGTATCCTGGGAGACCCTCATTGTTATCCTTGGTACCGAGCTGTACTCATTCTGTGTTTAATTTGTTCTTGTGTAGTTGTTATTACTTCATTGGCCTGTCTTATCTCACTGCTGTACTAATTATTTCTGTCAGATTTTCATACTGTTAATTAATATTATATTTTACCTCAATAGGGCCCTGACCTTCCTCGTCACTACCCAACCGAGGTTAGGCTTGGCACTTACTGAGTAGCGTTGTGGTGTACTCATGCCCTTCCTGCGTATGTTTTTCATGTGCAGATCCAGGTACTTCTTCTTAGGCGTATTATCCTTGTGGTGAGAGTCCTACTGAGGCTTGAGGTATATCTGCTACGTCCGCAGACCAGGAGTCTCTACTCTATTCCGGCTTTAGCAGATAGTTCCTTTCTTTCCTTTCATGTTGTTTAGACATTCTGGTGTAGAGCAGATTACTACATTCTATTAGCCTGTGTTTCCCGTGAGTTTCCGGATTTTGGGATTTAGTTGTAGACTTCCGCATATTTTTGAGTTGTATAGGCCGAGTGGCCTTATATACAGTTGTTATTTCCGTATGTTCAGTTTTAATTAATTATTCCGCAAATGTTAATTTGTTATTCCGCACTGTTAGGCTTACCTAGTTGTAGGAACTAGGTGCCATCACGACATGTTCATGGAGGGTGAACTGGGGTCGTGACAAGTTGGTATTAGAGCTCTAGGTTCATAGGAGTCACGCAACACAGGCCGGTTTATTAGAGTCTCGCTAATCGGTACGGAGACATCTGTACTTATCTATGAGGGGCTATGTAACTATTTAGGAAAAATCTTCATTTCATTTGAATTCCTCGTCGTGCGATATTTTTGGACATCAATTCTAAACTTCTGACTTCTATTCTCTCACAGATGGTGAGGACACGTGCTACTCGAGATGATCAGGCACCCGCGCCCCCTACTGCAGCCGCCAAAGGCCGCGGCCGCGGCCGGGGCCGGGGCCGGGGCCGGGTGAGAGGTTGAGGACGTGCACGTGATGCAGCCAGAGCACCTGCGCGAGCTGCCGTCGAGGTACCACTAGCAGATCCAGCCGGAGCCCAGGCACCTGGCACACCTACTACTGCCACTACTACTCTAGCGCTCTAGGAGACTTTGGCTCAGTTCATGAGCATGTACACCACCTTGGCTCAGGCAGGGTTGTTTCCCATTGCTGCAGCCACATCCCAGGTCGGGGGGAGGAGCACAGACTCCCGCCGTTCGCACTCCTGAGCAGCGAGTGCAGGTTGAGCAGGCTTCCGAGATTATTCCGGCACCGCCTGCAGCGCCAGTTTAGCCCAAGGATGGGTCAGCTGCTTTAGAGGACGAGCAGCGGGGACTTGAGAGGTTCAAGAAGTATGATCCCCCAGTGTTCAGTGGATTAGCATCAGACGATGCCTTGGGATTTCTAGAGGAGTGTCATCGTATTCTTTGCACTATGGGCATAGTGGAGTCCAGCGGGGTTTCTTTCACTGCTTTTCAGCTTCGGGGAGCCGCCTATGATTGGTGGCGGACTTATGAGTTAGACAGTCCAGTCGAGGCTGCTTCACTGACTTGGACCCAGTTCTCGGATATGTTTATGAGAGAGTTTTTCCCCCGAGTCTTAGGGATGCATGGCGCGCAGAGTTTGAGCATTTGCGCCAGGGTGCTATGACCGTTTCAGAGTATGCTATCCGTTATACCATGTTGGCCAGGCATGCACCGGCTTTGGTTGCTACAGTTTGGGAGAGAGTTCGCAGGTTCATTGAGGGTCTTATCCCACCCATCAGATCTAGCATGGCTCCAGAGTTGGAGACGGACGTTACTTATCAGCAGGTAGTGAGCATTGCTAGGAGGATTGAGGGTATGCTCGCCAGGGAGCGAGGGGAGAGAGAGGTCTCGAGAGTCGGGTCACTATTCTAGTTCCCGTACCCCATCAGCAGGTCGTTATGGTAGGGGTTATTCGGGTCGCCCTGTTCATTCAGCTCTTCCAGCAGCCGGCAGTGCTCCAGCTCCACCTGCACCTCAGGAGCCTTATTATGCACCTCCAGTTTCTAGCGCACCTCCAGTTCTAGTGTTTCCAAGGTCAGTCCACCAGGCCTAGTCACAGCCACCGCGTCCTCCCAGAGCTTATTTCGAGTGCGGTGATACACGTCACTTGGTTAGGGATTGCCCCAGACTTGGTAGGGGTGCGTCCTCACAGACTTCTCAGCCACAGCGTGCTCCTCAGGGTTCTCAGGCCATGGTCACAGCTCCAGCTGCTACGCCACCTGCCCAGGCGGCTAGGGACGGAGGTCGGGGAGATAGAGGTCGCCCTCGTGAGAGGGGCCGGGCCAGATATTATGTATTCCTGCTCGCACTGAGGCTGTTGCCTTCGACTCCGTCATTACAGGTATTATATTGGTTTGTCACAGAGAGGCATCGGTTCTATTCGATCCGGGCTCTGCTTACTCTTATGTGTCTTCTCACTTTGCTCCGCATTTGGGTGTGCCTCGGGATTCTTTGAGTGCCCCCGTTTATGTTTCTACTCCTGTAGGAGATTCTCTTGTTGTGGACCACGTTTTTCGGCGATGATTGGTTACATTCGTGGTTTTGAGACCAGAGCAGATTTATTGTTACTCGGTATGGTGGATTTTGACATTATTTTGGGCATGGCCTGGTTGTCGCCCCATTTTGCTATTCTTGATTGTCACGCCAAGACCGTGATGCTGGCTATGCCAGGTATCCCGCGTGTTGAGTGGAGTGGTACTTTAGATCACACTCCCAGTATAGTTATCTCTTTTCTTACAGCTCAGCGCATGGTTGAGAAGGGGTGTGTCACGTATTTGGCTTATGTGAGAGATGTTAGTGTTGATACCCCTTCTGTTGATTCTATTCCAGTGGTACGGGATTATCCCGATGTATTTCCAGGTGATCTTCCGGGCGTGCCGCGTGATAGAGACATTGATTTTGGCATTGATCTGTTGCCGGGCACTCAGCCCATTTCCATTCTTCTGTATCGTATGGCTCCTCCTGAGTTGAAGGATCAGTTGCAGGAATTGCTTGGTAAGGGTTTTATTCGACCCAGTGTTTCACCGTGGGGTGCTCCTGTTTTGTTTGTGAATAAAAAGGATGGTTCTATGTGCATGTGTATTGACTACCGCCAGTTGAACAAGGTTACGGTGAAGAACCTTTATCCCTTGCCTCGTATAGATGATCTGTTTGACCAGCTTCAGGGTGCACAGGTGTTTTCTAAGATTGACTTGCGCTCAGGTTACCATCAGTTGAAGATTCGGGAGCTGGATATCCCGAAGACTGCCTTCAGGACTCGATATGGCCATTACGAGTTCCTTGTCATGTCATTGGGCTGACCAATGCCCCTGCAGCTTTCATGCATTTGATGCACAGTGTGTTCAGGCCATATCTTGACTCGTTCGTGATTGTTTTTATTGATGATATTCTGGTGTATTCCCGGAGTCAGGAAGATCATGAGCAGCACCTGAGGACCGTGCTTCAGACCTTGAGGGAGAAGAAGTTATATGCGAAGTTCTCAAAATGTGAGTGTTGGCTGAGTTCTGTGGCATTCTTAGGCCATGTGATTTCTAGTGAGGGTATTCGGGTGGATCTGAGGAAGGTAGAGGCCGTGCAGAGTTGGCCCAGGCCATCCTCAGCTATAGAGATTCGCAGTTTCCTTGGCTTGGCGGGTTACTACCGTCGTTTCGTGGAGGGATTTTCATCGATTGCTGCCCCTATGACTAGATTAACCCAGAAGGGTGCCCCATTTCAGTGGACAGAGGAGTGTGAGGCGAGCTTTCAGAAGCTCAAGACAGCTTTGACTACAGCCCCAATCTTGATGTTGCCTACCGGTTCGGGGTCTTATACTATCTATTGTGACGCCTCGAGAGTTGGCCTTGGAGCAGTGTTGATGTAGGATGGTAGGGTGATTGCCTACGCGTCCAGACAGTTGAAGATACATGAAAAGAATTACCCTGTCCACGACCTTGAGTTAGCTGCCATTGTTCATGCCTTGAAGATCTGGCGTCATTATTTATATGGAGTACCTTGCGAGATTTATACTGATCATCGGAGTTTGCAGCATTTACTCAAGCAAAAAGATCTCAATATGCGTCAGAAGAGGTGGTTAGAGTTGCTAAAGGATTATGACATTACTATTCTGTATCACCCTGGCAAGGCCAATGTAGGTGGCGGATGCCTTGAGTCGCCGGGCAGAGAGTTTGGGTAGTTTGGCATATTTACCAGCTTCAGAGAGGCCTATGGCGATGGATGTTCAGGCCTTAGCCAGCCAGTTCGTGAGATTTGATCTTTCGGAGCCCAGTCGGGTTCTAGCCTGTGTGGTTTCCCGGTCTTCCCTATTTGATCGTATCAGGGAGCGGCAGTATGATGACCCTCATTTGCTTGACCTTCGGGACAAGGTTCAGCGTGGTGATGCCAGGGATGTGACCATTGGAGATGATGGAGTATTGAGGATGCAGGGCCGGATTTGTGTGCCCAATGTTGATGGTCTCTGAGAGATGATTCTAGCAGAGGCCCATAGTTCGCGGTATTCCATCCATCCGGGTGCCGCGAAGATGTATCAGCACCTGAGGCAGCACTACTGGTGGAGGAGGATGAAGAAAGATATAGTTGGCTATGTGTCTAGATGCCTCAACTGCCAGCAGGTGAAGTATGAGCACCAGCGCCCGGGTGGGTTGCTCCAGCGGGTAGAGATTCCGGAGTGGAAATGGGAGCGCATCACCATGGATTTTGTATCTGGACTTCCACGGACCTTGAAGAAGTTTGATTCCATTTGGGTTATTGTGGACCGGCTGACCAAGTCCGCTCATTTTATTCCTGTGTGTACCACTTATTCATCGGAGCGGTTGGCGGAGATTTATATCCGGGAGATCGTCCGTCTGCATGGTATTCCAGTTTCTATCATTTCGAACAGAGGTACTCAGTTTACATCGTGGTTCTGGAGAGCCGTGCAGCAGGAGTTAGGTACTCGGGTGGAGTTAAGCACAGCATTTCACCCCCAGACGGACGGATAGTCCGAGCGCACTATTTAGATTCTTGAGGATATGCTCCGTGCGTGTGTGATTGAGTTTGGAGGGTCTTGGGATCATTTCTTGCCACTGGCAGAGTTCGCTTACAACAATAGTTATCAGTCCAGCATTCAGATGGCGTCGTATGAGGCTTTATATGGCAGGAGGTGTAGATCCCTAGTGAGTTGGTTTGAGCCGGGTGAGGCCAGGCTATTGGGCACAGAGTTAGTACAGGATGCATTGGAGAAGGTTAGGACAATTCAGGATAGACTCCGTACAGCCCAGTCCAGACAGAAGAGTTACGCGGACATGAAGGTTCGTGATGTTTCATATATGGTTGGTGAGCGGGTTCTGCTTCGGGTTATGAGGTTTGGGAAGAAAGGAAAGTTGAGTCCGAGATTTATTGTCCCTTTTGAGATCTTGAGGCGAGTTGGGGAGGTTGCTTACGAGCTTGCCTTACCTCCCAGTTTGGCCAGAGTTCATCCGGGATTTCATGTTTCGATGCTCCGGTGGTATCACGGTGATCCGTCGCACGTGTTGGATTTCAGTTCAGTCCAGTTGGACAAGGATCTATCCTATGTTGAGGAGCCAGTGGCTATATTGGACAGGCAGATCAGGAAGTTGAGGTCGAAGAACATAGCTTCAGTGAAGGTTTAGTGGCGGGGTCAGCCGACCGAGGAGGCAACTTGGGAGACCGAGCAGGATATGCGCAGCAGTTACCCTCATCTTTTCACTACTTCAGGTATGTTCTCTATGCTCGTTCGAGGACGAACGAATGTTTAAGTGTAGGAGGATGTGACGATCCGGCCGGTCGTCTTAAGAATTTACGCCCCGATCCCCCATTAACTGCTTCCCCTAAGTTTATTTATGCTATTTTGGTTTGTCGGGACGTTCGGTGTTGAGTTTCGGAGAGCTTTGGGACACTTAGTCCCTAAATGAGAGCTTATGTGTTGAAAAGTGGTCCGGAGTCGGAACAGTGTGAAGACAACCTCGGAATGGAAATCCGATTGTTTCGTTAGCTCTGTTAGGTGATTTCAGGGTTGGGAGCGTGTTCGGAATGTATTTTGGAAGTCCGTAGCTCATTTAGACTTGAAATGCCGAAGTTTGAATTTTATAAGTTTTCGGTCCGATAGTGAGTTATTGATCCGAGGGTCGGATTGGAATTCCAGAAGTTACAGTAGTTCCGTCATGTTATTTGGGATGTGTGTGCAAAATTTCAGGTCATTCGGACGAGGTTCGGGTAGGTTTTTGATCGAAAGCGTGTTTTGTTGGAATTTGAAGTTCTTAGGCTTGAATCTTTGATTAATTCGGGTTTCCAGCATTGTTTTAGGTGTTTTTAAGATTGGTACAAGTTTGAATAAGGTATTAGGTGGTATTGGTGCTTTTGGTTGAGGTCCCGGGGGCCTCGGGTTGATTTCGGGTGGTTAACGGATGAATTTTTGCATCTGCGGCTTGGGAACCGCAGATGCAGCGCCGTAGAAGCGGCTGTGTGACCGCAGAAGCGGCTTGTCTCCTTTTTCCTCAGAAACCGCAAAAGCGGTGCCATTTCCGCAAAAGCGGAGCCGCAAAAGCGGCTTAAGCATCGCAGAAGGACTTGCCGCAGAAGCGGCCCAGCTATCGCAGATGCGGCCCTGTTCCCTTTAGTGAAAACCGCAGAAGCGGCTTGGTTTCCGCAGAAGCGGGACTGCAGAAGCGGTCCCTCGTCCGCAGAAGCGGAAATCCCTGGGCAGAAATAGAAATTTCGAGGGTTTGAATTCATAAGTTACAAAAATCAATTGAGAGCTCGGGAGAGGGCGGTTTTGAGTGGGTTTTGAAGAGAAGATTATTGGGTAACGTTTCTTTAATCCCTTCTATTTATATTTCATAATTTTGTAGTTAAATCCATCATTTAAAATTCGAATTTGGAACAAAATTTGAGGAATTTGGTTAAAACTTCTTAGGCCAAACTTTTGGGTTTTGACTGAGCATTTGACCTCCGATTTGGGAGATTTTTGTATGGTTAGACTCGTGAGAGTGCAAGGGTTCTGAAAATGTGAAAATTATTCGATTCCGAGGCGTTGGCCTGAAGGGTATTTTGGTCATTTCACCTAATTTTACGTCGTAGCTTTGAATTTAATAGCAAAACCAGGTGTTTGCGATGTTATTTACAATGTGTAATTGAATTGAATAGATTTGAGCCATTTGGAGTCGGATACTCGTGGCAAGAGCGTGGTTTCTTGTTGATATTGAGCCGGTTCGAGGTAAGTGGCTTGTCTAACCTTGTGTGGGGGACCTTTCCCCTTAGGACATGATCTTGAATATTTGAATGCCTCGTACATGAGGTGACGAGCGCGTACTTGAGCTAATTGTTGTAAACCCGTTTCCACTTGAAGTATTTAAATCGCGATTTCTTGTTTACTTGTTCATTTTAGACTGTAAGTTTATACCTGTGCTAGTTTAGAGACTCATGTTTAGCTGGCTTACTTGCTTTGTTTTAGCTGTGCTATTTGTACTCTGTGAAGCATGTTAGGCTAGAAGTTACTATTTCTTGTCCTGATTTTTAGCATTATCCTGAGATTATGAGCTGTTGTTGTTGTGTGTTTTAATTTGGGACTACGGGACGGCTTCCCGGGAGATCCCCCTGTACTTGAGATATTCTGGACTGAGGGTGCGGGATACCAAGAGATCCCTGGCACACGTGTCTCTATATATATTGGGATACCAAGAGATCCCCGATTTACTTATTGAGGATACCAAGAGATCCCCGGCTTACTTATTGAGGATACCAAGCGATCCTCGGGATACCGAGATATCCCCCGTGTATACGATGAGGATACCAAGAGATCCTCGGGATACCAAGAGATCCCCGTCTATTATTCCTTGTGGAGGGCAGTTCTTCCTTGTATTGTTACCTTTGCTTTCTATTACCGTTCTTCCTTATTTACCTGGTTTAGTTTCACGCTGTAGCCTTTATTTAAACTGTTTTTCTGTTATCTCATTATTTATTATGTTTTAGCTCAGTAGGGCCCTGATCTTCCTCGTCACTACCCAACCGAGGTTAGGCCTGGCACTTACTGAGTACCGCTGTGGTGTACTCATGCCTCTTCTGCGCATGTTTTTCATGTGCAGATCCAGGTACTTCCTCCCAGGCGTATCATCCTCGTGGTGGAGAGTCCTAGCTGAGACTTGAGGTATATCTGCTACGTCCGCAGACCAGGAGTCTCTACCCTATTCCGGCTTTAGCAGATAGTTCCTTTCTTTCCTTTCATGTTGTTTAGACATTCTGGTGTAGAGCAGATTATTACATTCTATTAGCCTGTGTTTCCCGTGAGTTTCCGAGTTTTGGGATTTAGTTGTAGACTTCCGCATATTTTTGAGTTGTATAGGTCGAGTGGCCTTATATACAGTTGTTATTTCCATATGTTCAGTTTTAATTAATTATTCCGCAAGTGTTAATTTGTTATTCCGCATTGTTAGGCTTACCTAGTTGTAGGAACTAGGTGCCATCACGACATGTTCATAGAGGGTGAACTAGGGTCGTGACACTAAGAGAATAAGCAAGTAAAGAACCTCGAACAGCTTAGGGTTGTAGAGAAAACCCTAGAAATGAGAAAGGTCTTGAGGAAAGTCAGATCCTGAGTCGAAAAGGCTCATATTGCTTGAATACGACGGAGTAGTGGCCGGAGAAGCCATAGATCTACAAATCTGAGAAGATCTTGAAGAGAACCATCGAAGTCAGGCTTCACAGCCTTGAATGGCTTAGGTCTAATGGTGAGAAAGGGTGAGTACAGACCGTCCATGGCCTGAGACGCCATGGATTCCGGTGGAATCACGGTGGAAGAGGGGTCGGAGACGATTAGGGTTCCAGGAGGGTTTGAGAGACGAGGGGGTTCAAAGGCGGCTGATAGGTGGAAGTGATTAGGGTTTGGGGGGGGGGGGGGCTTGGGG
>NW_017672979.1:30121-81355 GCF_001879085.1 Nicotiana attenuata
GCCAAAGTTGAAGTAGCAGATTGCAACCCTCGAAATGTTTGGCTCCCTGTTGACACCTTTCTAACGCTCGTATATTTCTGCAATGATCATTGGCACAAGACTGAATGTTGTTTTCGTCAATTCCTTCCATTAGAGTTTTGGTGACCATAGCTAGCCTGGTACGGATTCTTGCTTTCTTCTTGGAAACACTATCATCCCAAGAAGAAAAACATGAAGACAAAGACCTTCGATGGATATGCCCCAATGATGTATGGGCGAACTCGTCAGGATAAGTACGATAAGATTTTCTGTGATCGTACCTTTCGTACAAATAGTCAAAAAGGGAATGTACGACTCCTTCAAACATGTCATCTGGACCTTCTTTAGACCCATCATTTTGAGAAACCTCGACCCTTGCGGTTTCCGGCATTAACAAACCCGAGTTTCCTACGGTATTCTAGCAAATCCTCCTATTTCCTCAAGCAAGGTTGTTCATCTAATGTCTCCAAAGCGGAACACAGACCTATCACAGTCCCAGAATAGGTAGCAACTTCTTATGATTTTGTTGCCGGGTTGGATTTTCCAGAAGAGAAGGCAAATTTTCCCAAGATTTGCGACGAGGGTCTGATCACTGAGAGTGAAGGTCTTCCCACCCAGCTATAGCCTTGGGTGGATGTTGGTTACCATGCCGAATCTGGGACTTCGTGCCTCATTTTCTGCAAACAAAGTTAGGCCTTTTTCCCCCACCAGACTCGACTTTTTAACATCAAATAATTAGCATAAGAAGCCATTAGTTCTCCAAATGAATGCACAGAACGTGGTAGTGTCCGTTGGGTTCAAGGAAACCCAGTGGACTTCGGACAAGGGCTATCTTAAAGAGTCATTATGCGGACCGCATAACTGACTCGGCTAAGTTGACCATGATGCAATGCACAATTTTAAAGGGAAATGGTTTCTATGGGGTATTAGACTTGGTACCTTGAGCGGACAACTCAAGAGGGAAAGGCGCGGAACCGTCGACTACACCGTATCGACTGGTTTTACCGGAAATATAGCTTTGCCGGATTTAGGGGATAATATCGGAAGGGCGCAACCACTCATTATAAGCGTTGCTATGGTATTTTGTTTGGCACGAGTGGAATATGATGTTGAGAAAAATGCAATACAATAATTAACAAATTGTCATCTACTTTCACGTTCATAAAGAATGATTACAATAATGCTGTTAATTACAACAGTATTGAAGGAAAAGCGGTAAAAGAAGCATTAAAGAAAAGTAAACAAAGAAACAAGTAGTTTCGTAGTAGAAGAAAGAATAAATACTTAAAGGCATTTAAGCAAGTAAAGACATGTAAAGAAATATAAAGTCACAAATAGCATGAGATGGTAAAAGCCTTAAAGAATCCCCAGCAGAGTCGCCATGCTGTCGATGCCACCTTTTCTAAAGGCGAATCGGGTTTACGACATTGGGCGGACAACTCAATTCCTTTTGGGAATTTGATTTGAGATTTAGAAAGATCGCCACCTAATGATTTAAGTGCATTTAGGACACTAAGAATTTAAAAGAAAGAAGAACCAGAGAATGGGTAAGGGCTGAAATTATCTAAGGGAAGGTGTTAGGTACCCCCCAAGATCCACTTAGTGTGGTTCCCGGGCCATGTTACAATTGTGATTTTAAAACAAGTGAACATACAAGACAAACTTCTACATAATGATTACAATAGGAATGTATAAGGTTAAATAAACATGCTGAAGTCAGGAAATAGTGGTTTCATAGTTGTTTAAAAGAATAATATAAGAGCAGAAAAAATAAGATCAAATAACAGAGTGCAAACAATCAGACAAAAGAAGTGAAATGGGCGGAAGTTTAAAAAGAAAACAGTGCTGGAAATCAAAGAGGTTTTAAATGATTTGAAGCGAAATAACAAGGTTTAAAGAGCTGGAAACTGACAGTTAAAGAAAACAATAACGAAAGTACATATGGAGGGAGGGGGTCCTAGGTTTATAAATAACATGGATCATCCACGCAACACCCGGTAACCAATTATACGCGTGGTGTTATAGCGTGATCATCATATCCATGTCTACCCTTCCCACCCCATTAAGGTATTAAAGCGCGGAATAGTATCGTTAACTTATTGCATGCTATTACCCGTTCCCGATCCTATCAGTCCCGGAGGCATTGAGGACTACTAATCCTAAAGGGGAGGGAGTTGGGCTTTAAAAAGTTGTAAAAGGATATAAAAGTCTAGGCGACAAACAAAACACATAATCAGAATAGGGAGAGCAAACAGCAGTTAAGGCTCAAACATGCCTCCTCACTTAAAGGCAAATATTATAAACGTTGACTTCAAATACTGGTTATGGTCTGAATTAAATTTAAAAAGCGTAAGGACAGGTGGATTTATCACATATTCTCAGATGAGGAGTCCGAATTAGGCCTTGTCTGGTTGTAGTTATCAGAGCTGACACAGTTAATTAAAAACCTAATTGTTGCCTAAGTAGACTATAGGCATTATATCTTAGCGGTAGCGTATTGATTTTATTAAGGTATATTTGTGTTTTATAGATACAAAAGATCTGCTAGATTTTTAATACGAGCTTATGTGACTCGGTTTTTTAAACGTTATAGATAAAATAGACGAGGCTGATTCATTGATTATTCCTATAGGCAAGTTTATCTATGCGTTATTTTTTGTAAACGATTACAGGATGCAAGATCCTATAGGCAATTGTATCTTAGAATGAAGTTGATTTATATTAGACCTATGATGTTTGCCTAATGACAGGTATATGCAGAAGTGCAAGAAAAGAAACCTATTGATCATGATTTCTATATGCAGAAATGCAGGACTTAGAGACAGGATTCCTATATGCAGAAATGCAGAAATAAATAACCTATAGGCATGCTGTCTATGTAAATGCAAGAATTAAAAATCCTATATGCAAGTTATCTAAGATGAGAATGCAGAAGTTTATAGTAACCTATAGCAGCTGTCTATGTGAATGCAGGAATAAAAAATCCTATTGCAAGTTATCTACCCTTTCGCATACAATCATTCCCATCCCTTTCCACTAGCCGTCCCCAATAGTTATTACAAATTATACAGTCCAAAATGAATCGGAAAAGTAAGGAAATAAAAATTACATCAGAAGTTCCAGCCATAACCAAACAGCCTAATTCAGACTCAAAGTCCAACAATAAATTGAGATAAACCAATCCAGATCAGAACTTCCAAAAGCCTTCTCATCCTTGGGTGTGTCAAAGTTCCAAGGACTTTATGAACTCCGGCAGTGCTTACACCCAATTATATTGCAGAATTAGATTATGGTGCAGTGTGAATAGCCACCCTCGAATGTCCAAGTTCAGAGGAGTCCAGGTCCCAAAGCAAGGCTCATAAAGAGGGGGCAAACTTTAAGGAGTCTAAGAATAAGTGTAAGTGCATAGGGGGGGGGGAATTAAAGGAAAGCCATGGCAGTGGTGGTCATGCCCAGCAATTGGGAATGCTGGCACACCCCGACCAGCCTGTCATCCAAAAAACATGGGAGTTAGGATCAATGAGGATCAGGTCGACCTGCGGTAGTAATTTGGGTACTGCCAGGCTAAGAACCTTAACTCAGACACATAGAGGGGAATAGGGGGGGGGTAGGGATTTACAATAGAAACAGATGCAAGGAAGGAACAATTAGCAAAATCATTGAATTCATGCACAATAAAGTAAATAGGATTGCAGAAACTGTAAGTAAACACATAGGGGTGAGGCAGAGAAGTTAAATCAGAACATACCAGTTTCAGAAGAAATAAGTAAAAACAATAGTCTTAAAAAATCCAAGTTGCAAGCAAAGCGGTTCCAAAAGATCCAAGCAAAGCAGAATATCGAATTCAAAAACACTATTGCAAGGTGCAAGTATTTTAAAGACTAGTGGTGTGAAGGGTGGTGTGTGAAGAATTGAAGTCGTGTCTAAAAGTGCAGGAGGGGCAGTCCTTTTTATAGTGCAGAGAAACAAAGTAAGAAAGAAGGAATATATTATTGAAATCAGTCTCCCTTTGGTTAAGGGATTCTGATTTCAGACGGGTAAAAAGCCAGTTTAAGGAAAGAAATTTTAATTAAAACTTTCAAAGTAGCACAAAAGGGTATATACATAGAAGTTTTTTAGGAAAACAATCAATGGTACACGATTTGTGACAAACTATGGAAAGGGAATCAATCAAACAGCCAGTGAAACCAAAATTACAAGTTCCATTTGGAAATGAACCAAGTCAGGAAAAGGTAAAGGAGATCAATCAAAGAAAATCAGCGGACCTTATTAAGAGGATTTCAGGAATCAATCAATTAGTTGGAAAAACCTTTTGAAAGCAGAGTCCTTATATATAAAAAACACACAAATCAAGAAGGGATTGTCAAGTTATTTAGAAGAGGGTTTAATAAAAGAGGGGTTCAGAATCATAAGCAAAAGTGGTACAAGTCCAATTTGTAGACTCACGAGGAGTCTGAGAGTCCAGGGTCCCAAAGAGGAACCCTAACTCGCACACAAGAATCAAAATTGCCAAGAAACCCCAAAATCTTAGGGTTTTGAATTGAGTCAGACAATAGAGATGAGAAGGCGAGACGCTTGATAGAGGCTCAGGAGTCCTTTCCAAAGACCCATGAGAAACAAACAAACAAGATACACAGTTAAGAGCATGGAGAACACGTTTGAAAAAATCAGAATTTAACAAGTTCAGAAGAAAAAGATACAAACTTAGGCAAAACAAGATGAATCATGCTTAGTAAGAATACAAACATAGTACAGTAACGCCAACAACATCAAAGAAGTCAATCGTAAACACATATAGCAAAGATTAACATGTGAGCATAGGAGAAAAGAAAGTAGAAGAACATTACATGCATAGTAAAAGAAATCGGACAAACACACATAAAGAAAGAACAAAAAGAATCAGAAGGGTATTTTGAAGAAACTTTTCGGAAACCCTAAATCGTTTTTGAAAAAAGAGAATTTTGGGGAAAAACCTTTAAAAAGTTCAATAGAACACAGACATGTTCCAGATCTAAGAGAATAAGCAAGTAAAGAACCTCGAACAGCTTAGGGTTGTAGAGAAAATCCTAGAAATGAGAAAGGTCTTGAGGAAAGTCAGATCCTGAGTCGAAAAGGCTCATATTGCTTGAATACGACGGAGTAGTGGCCGGAGAAGCCATAGATCTACAAATCTGAGAAGATCTTGAAGAGAACCATCAAAGTCAGGCTTCACAGCCTTGAATGGCTTAGGTCTAATGGTGAGAAAGGGTGAGTACAGACCGTCCATAGCCTGAGACGCCATGGATTCCGATGGAATCACGGTGGAAAAGGGGTCGGGGACGATTAGGGTTCCAGGAGGGTTCGAGAGAGTTTGAGAGACGAGGGGGTTCAAAGGCGGCTGATAGGTGGAAGTGATTAGGGTTTGGAAATTAAAAAGGAAAGGGGGAATTATGGCCGTTGATCAAAATGATCAACGACCTGGATTGAATATGAGCCGGGCGGGTTTTTTAGTTGGGTCAGGGGTCGGGTAATTTAGGGATTGGGCTGGTCCGATTTGGGGACTGAAATTGGGCCAATTTGAGGCTAAAATTGAAAGGTAAAAAAAGGCTGTAATTGAAATAGAAATGGGCTAAATGTTAAATAGCCAATTTTCCCCTTTTATTTTATAAAAATAGCAATAATGATTCTAAAAGTAAATTTAAAAGACTGAGCCAACAAATACTATATAAATATTAATCTAAAAATACTGGAACTAATTTTACAATTATAAAATGCTATTAATCTTAAAGTAGGCTATAATTGCAGTTATATGCAATTTAGTCTTTTAAATACCAAATAAATTTGTAAAAATATGCAAAAATCACCTTAATTATATTTTGGTACAAATATAAGAATAAAAAATAAATTATTCACTAAAATGATAATCTTGGAAATAATTATTGGATTTTGTACTGATAAAATAGACAATAAATTGGTTTTAAAATTTTAAAAATTAGGAAAAAATACCAAAACTCTTGGGCATGCTTATATATGCATGTACATGCTATTTTGAAAGTATTTTGTATATAAAATACATAGGAAAAAATTGGGTATCAACAGATATAACTCAGGTACCTAACAATTTGTTTCTAAGAAAGTTGAAAGATACAATTCAAATCGCTTACTACACTTTGAACTAGAAATAAAGACATACACATAAAACTCATTGCGGAATTGGTTCTTCAATCTGGTTCGTGTAGCTTCAGGATCACACTCTTGAATCTCACAAGAATTGCTCACAAATTGCCTTGCTACTTTGCTCTCAATTTTGCTTTTACTTCAGTACATGTGCGTCACCTGTAAAAGATCACAAAACAAATATTTATAGAGTTAATAGAATAGCGATTAATTAGAGTTCTAATGTTTTACTTCTCGTTGGTGGAAGAGTTATAGTCAACTTCAATTTCTAACTCTTCCCTTATCTTGGATAGAGTTCTCTTCAAGTAAGGAGTCCTGCTCCTTATCAAATATGCAACCTTTTCGTTCAAGGAATATCAGAAATAACTACTTATTCATATTCCTTGCACGTGCATGCCTTTTGCTTGAATCTGACCGTGACTTGTGTACAATGTCCATGGACCTGGTTCATGCATGTGTTTCTTTGTCAATTATCAAAACCAAAACCGCTCAGGTAAACAGTCTTGAACTTCTAAAATAACAAATAATTTGAGACAACTAATTTTAAAAATCAAGACAAATAATTCACGATCGAGGGAGTAAAACATATATTAATTTGAAATAAATCAAACCTAACATCCAAAAATAGTTCCTATACAACTAATTTTTACTGTTATGTTATGAAATAATAAAAGAAGAAGAAGAGTATTGCAGAGAAAAGTAGGGAGAGAGAATTCTTATTGATTTGGAGTCAATTACAATGGAATAGGACCCCTCTATTTATAGGGAAAGAGTGACTTAGCCACTAAGTAAAATCCCAAAAATCTCTCTTAAATATAGACATTCACCTTAAATAGAATTCTATTTATAACACTCCCTCTTGAATGTCTATTCAACAGATAATGTGCCTCATTAAAACCTTAACTAAAATAAAACCCAGTGAAAAAAAAATTCTAGAGAAGGAAAAAGAGTACACATATCTAACAATACGCCTTTTGGTTGCCTCGTTAAAAACCTTGCAAGGAAAACCCAGTGGGACAAAACCTTGTAAGGGAAAAAGAGTACAACACGTATTGACTCCCCCTGATGAGAGCATCAATTCACATCCTTGAGCCTTCGCATTCTAATCTTGTGCACCGGTTTCTTGAAGGTGATGTAGGTAGAGATTTCGTGAACAAATCAGCCATATTAACTTGAATGAATATGTTGCACCTTGAAATCATTCCCGATAGAGATGAATTATCTTCATATGATCTTGTTGGAATCGTCATTTTCAATATCATCACATAAGGGTAAAAACTCTTGCTATCATGTGTATAATTATAGCACGATACATTTGTGCACAAATTGCACTGAGGATGTGGTACTTCAAGATCAAGAATTGTATATGCTTTAAGCTATTTAAATTCTTCGGGGATTGTCATATAAGTATAGTCAAATAAGCCATTTAAATAGACTTTAGATGCATATAAACTTTTCATGTCATGCTAGACATATAAGATAACGAAAACTGATTGCACATATCATTGACTTTAGACTTTCAAGTGTTTGAGTTGCAGGTCCAAAACTACATGTCTTTCATATGAAACCAATTCTATTTGAATTGTGTCTCTTCTATTTGGCAAATATTTTTGTGTCTGTATTCGACAGGCTTGAGGTCCTTATCTATACCTAGCGCTATGATAGATGTCGTCGACGAATATTTTATATCAGTTCCAACTCCTTATTTTTCATAAAGACATAACATAGAGATCTCTTCATTCATATATTCAGGTACCTGAACCTCTCTTGAGATGTTATGAATGATTGTGTTATGTGATCTTCTAGATCAGTTGCCTCCTTTATTATGAACATTTTGATCATTTGCTCCTCTTCTTTATTAAGAAGTTTATTTGAAACCGATTTGTCTATATGCTTTAAGCGTACCATAGATTTTATCCTTCTAGGACTTAATATGAGCATTTACAATGCGAATATAGTTACTTACTTTGAGTCAGCAAATGCGTCTGGCATGCTTTGCAATATATTGCAAATGAATTATCTTTTTATGAACTTCAAGTTCATATTATCTTATTCGAGGATCTGCATGTACAAATGATAATTCTTTCCAGTAACTTTTTCTCTACTGTTTATCATGTCTCCCCCTTATGTTAGAAAACTAACTTTCTTCCTCAATTTTGGGAACTCATCTTTGTGCATTATAGTGTTAATCAAAATATACACCGCACATCAATAATAATAATAAGATAGAATTATTTGGTTCCTGACCTTGAACCACTTGTGAGGGGAGAATGTAATATACTTTCGTATATAATGTATATCAAACTAATATAGATAACTTTGTTCTTATAAGCAATAGTTTAGCTATTAAGTGTAGGCACTTAATAATTATTTTGCTAAACTAACTGTGATGTAAACCAACTTATCAAGATAAACTTTCTTGAGTAGAAAATCTGAAAATTGTGCTCTAAATTAGATTATTGAGCAATTACCTCGCAAACACCAAGTTGCAGGTTAATAATAATCGCACATGTAACCATATCATAGATGCATCTTATGTGGTATGCATGGCAGGTGAATGAGTCCATATTCACCTTTGATATTTCCAGCATTCATGGGATTCAATCCCAATTTTAGTTGGTCTATTAATTAATAAGAACAAGCAACATAAGAGAATCCGTAAAGAACTTTCTAGTTCTTTAATATTTACCCATATGAATTCTCTTTTATCTTTGCACATCATACTTAAATTAACATGGCTAAATCAATTATGCCAACTGAATAAATTTCAATATTGATAAAGTTCAGGTTTATACCATGACGTGTGCAATTATCAATAAATTCCAAGTTTATTATGATATGGATTTTTATATCAATAAACATTCACTTTATTGTGGTATGCTTTTATTTATGTAGTACAAATTGGAGAATAAAGCGGGTAGCTTTTCACATGTATATTACCCCGCTACAAGTTGTAGTAATAGAAGATATTAAATCTTTCCTTTATTTATAGTCTCAATATAATCAACTGCTTTCGCATATACTTTGGAAACTGAATACGTTTCTTCGAGACTTACTAGAACACAATACCTTATTGGTAATCAATTGTGTTTCTCCAAAATAGTATAATTGGCTCTTGCAGAGCTCTCAATTAATTTTGTATTACCACATATTCATCAACATCAATATGATGAATATCTCTTTTAAAGAGAAAGTTATACCATTAGGGTTATGGTCAAAATTATATGCAAGATCTGTTTCTTGCATTACCATTGTCTTTTAATAATCACAATGCCAAATTATTTTGGCGTACGATAAGTACGTGACCAATGACCATTTATGCCATAATAATGACATTATTTTCTTATTTCCTCTCAAACCTCCTTCTTGAGGTGAGTGTGGTATATACCACTAGCACACTCATATTCTTCCAAAAATGAATATGTATTCATAAATCACATGTTGTCACATTCACATCATGAATGGACCATAATCATTTGTATGTGTGCTTTACAAAATCTCATGTCAAATTGATGACAAACATTACTTTCACAGAATGAAGGATTATTTTGAGAATCCTTATTATTCTCATTACCACAATGGTGACGATTATAATTTCGTATATTGTCACGTTCACATTCATTGATACCTTCACGGTAATAATTTTGTCTTCTCTCAGACTTATTACATATTGCTACCACATTCTCTTAAGGGAATGAGAATGAAGCAAAGACGGGTTTCCACTTCTTGTGCTCACGATCATACATGACTTGATCATGGCAAGACATAAAAATTTCACCACTTCGAGTGGTTATAATTTCTTACTAACTCCATCAAATTTATAATTAAAACTTATTGTCTTTGCTTGTATTTAAAATCAAATTATAGAATAAAAGAGAAAAATACGGTAAAATACATACCTTAAATCCAGAATTTAATCATGAAGGAAGTTCATGGAACAATTGACAATCATTATGCTCAATCCCAAAGCTTCTACTCAATTGGTTAGAGTGTCGTGCTGATAACGTGTTATGAAATAATAAAAGAAGAATAGTATTGCAGAGAAAAGTAGGGAGAGAGAATTCTTATTGATTTGGAGTCAATTACAATGGAATGGGAACCTTCTATTTATAGGGAAAGAGTGACTTAGCCACTAAGTAAAATCCCTAAAATATTTCTTAAATATAGACATTCACATTAAATAGAATTCTATTTATAACATCTCGTGCTCGCGTGTCTACCATTTCACCACCAAGGCATCTTGAAAGTGAATCGTATTCCATGAATATGATATCTATCTAGTGTGATGTGTGGAATATATGACAAAGGTGGATCTATTGATCGGTCATGTCATATAGGCCCGAGTTGGACATCCAATTGCTTCGATTTGAATTATCCGGAGAATGCAATGCCTGATATATATATCAAAAAGATGGACAATCAAACCTATTTTTCGATTCACTCAAAGAGGTGAATAGGGTCCTAATAGAGATATGTAAAAAGCAGGTCCGATTATGCGTATTCCTAGTCCTAAATGGAATGTAATGATGTAGGAATCCATATATAAACATAGTATCTATTTAGATAGGCCCCATGTAAGTATTACTATTAATTTATTCAGACCACCCTAAACGTTTCTATTTTTCAATGTGCTAGTTGAAACCTTCCCGCTATGCCAGCACATAAGACTTGCGCATAAATCTCATCACTTCAACTTTTTTCCAGTGATCACATCTCAACACAAACACCTCCAAATTCCACCTCCAATTACTCCACCTCATCTTCTTCCTTATTTTCTTCCACCATTAACCCCATCAAAGATCTCTTATTTCCCAACCCAAAAATCCTTTCTTTAATTCCTAAATCTTAATGAGTACTTTACATTCACAGCTGATCTCTCACATTCATATCAAAGATTCAAACTTTATACAGTCTGATGCACATATCATGTTTGATTTAATGTAACATGCTCTTTTTATTAAGATTCTTTATTTATATACAAAAACAGAAAAGAAAAGGGTCTTTAATTTCTGGTTTTCAAGAATGTCACAGGTGAAACCTCTAAAGAAACCACCTGGTTTCAGAGATCCTACAATACCAATTCAAAGGCCATTACATCCGCCGCCACCGCCGCGAAAGATTAACCTTCCACCATCATTCTACCAAGAAAAGAAGCGTAGAACTTGTTGCTTCAGTTGTTGTTGTTGCTGTTTTGTTTTTCTAATTTTGTTACTCTTTTTAGTAGCAGCTGGTGGTGCTCTCTACCTTTGGTTTAATCCAAAACTCCCTGTTTTCCATTTAAGATCCCTTGAGTTTACTAAATTCAATGTTACTGAAAATCAAGATGGGCCAAAACTAAATGCACAATCAAATGTTGGGGTTGAGTTAAAAAATCCAAATAGGGAGTTGAAGTTTGTATATGGTGAAACTAAAGTGGAACTTAAAGGTGAAAATGATGTGAACATGGGTGAAGGGAAAGTTTCTGGTTTTGTGCAAGAGAAGAAGAGTGTTAAAGTTGTTAAATTTGTTATGAAGTCTAATGAAATATTGTATGGTGATAATATTGGGAAAGTGATCAGAAGTGGATTCAAGAGCAAGAATTTGAGAGTTTCTGCTGATGTAAGTACTGCTATTGGAATTGGATATAATGAATGGAAGAGTTGGAAAATTGGAGTTAGAGTTTCTTGTGGAGGTTTGAGGTTAAAGCAGATTGAAAATGGTGCTACACCAAAATGTGGCATTACCCTGTTTAACTGGTAAGTAACAAGCTAATACTTTATATTATAACTAAATTAGGAAGCTTGTCGGGCTAAAACGGTCCAGTGATACTCTTAACATGGTATTGATATTGTCCGTCACGGTTTTTTTCGAAAAGACTCATACCGTTAAGAAATCTCTACATCTTATATGTAGGCTCCTAATCATTTCAGATACTAATATAGAACTTTGTTCGCACATCCAATAAAGCTAGGTTTACAACTCAACTCTATATTGTGATTATTTATCATAAATTGCCTATTTTTACGCCGTCTGTCAGCCTATCACAGGCATAGTTCTTGTTGTTTTGTTTGTTTGGTTAGTTTATAATTGAAGTGATCATTAAAGCCAGCTTTCATTTGTTATTTAGGTGATGCATTTAGTATGAAGATGCAAACAAATAAAACCCAAGAGCTTTTGTATTCATCATATGCTTTTGTATTTGTTTTCTGAGTATTATTGATTGTACCAATGGGAGAAAAGGAATTAAAGAATACATTAAATTGATGATTGAACAAAATGCACATGGGAAGTAGTTATAGAGAACATAATAAGATATCATTTCACCTTGCTTACAATTTTGTTTCTAGTATTGTAAGATTTAGATGATAACTAATGATTATTGCCATGATTCAATAGATCTAACTTCTCTGCTGTACTTTTTTTCTTTATAAGCATGGTGTCTGGACCAGCTTGCGCGCACCTCGACTAATACATGAAGCATTCTAATTTTTGAAGTGCACTTATATTGCGGCGAATATGTTTCTTAACAAACATTTATGTCTGATTTGCAGGTTTCATTTAAATTGATTGATACAAGAATGAAGGCATTGCTATCATCTTAGAATGAGAAGAATGAATTGGTATTGTGCCCAAATTCATACATGACTTAATATTTAAGCTCATTTTTTTAGATATAAAAGCTTATCTAAGTTAATTCCAGAAGTTCCATCTTACAGCTGGTAATTTATAGTAGGTAGTAGTGAGAGTTGCAAGTGTGTCCTTTCAACTTGTAACCAAAACTATAAGCACATGTATAGAATAGATGTTGGAGCATGGAAAGGATGAAAGAGTAGATATAAGTATTACTGTAATAGTAGCTTTGATGTTGGAGCATGGACATTTTACTTGTAAAGTCACTGGCTATATATCCCTGCTGTGTGGAGCATGGACATTGTTTTATTTATGTGCTCACTTATTTCTACATTCATTCCGGGAACAGACAGAAGCAGAGCAGGATTTGAAATTTATAGGTTTTAGTTCTAGCATAGCAACATCCGGTGTTAGTAATTAGGTTCTGAATTGTACTTTTGTATACAAATACAAGATTTGGACTAAAAGTACTGAGTTCGGCCGATCACGTACATAACCTTCTAGCTAGCTCCGCCCCTGAGAATAGATCCATCTACTAAAATGTCATATTGACCAAACACGGAAACAAGTTGTGATGCTAATGATATGTTTTAAAGCCACATCGGCTTAAGCCTAAAGCAGAAAATATCACTTGTAGATTGCGATTACATATGGTATACCTTGAACAATGGTAGGGGAAAACTTCACTCAAGATGCTGAGTCCCTATGAGGTGCATATACAACACTCTAGACAAATTCAAGATTGATAAAACACGAGAGAAATATGGGTATCTAAAGGAAACAGGTCGTAGACCTAATGACAACGTGTTTTAAACCCTAATAACGCGTTTTAGAAATGTACAGGCTTAGACCCAAGCAAACAATATACAGTGGATTGAACCGTTGTAGTATTTGTAATTAATTGTTTTTCTTAAGAGGTTTCTTTGGTGTTTTCTTAGAGGTGGGAGGTTGCTTTTTCTGGTGAAGGAAGGTAGAAAGAGAAAATGAAGCTGCAACACGAAAATCCATCTAGTAATTATTTGTAAGGGCAATCTCATTAGTAATTAGTATAACTTTTAAATTTAAAAAACAAAAACAAATTCCAGATCTTATTTTTCTCCCAAGAGTACAGTCTTACCAAAAGCTGTTTAACAGGATCCAAGAAACTAGTTCCCTTTCCTGCATGTGACGATTCTAGCCAAATTTGGGTAGTCTAAATATAGGCTTAGTTGACAACGTTTATGACTCAATTTGTTCAAAGTTTGCTTTGGTTTATTTGAGCTAAACTATAAGGCTTAATTAATCACACAAAAAGTACATATGCTTTTGGATAAGATTGGATATGTTTTTGCACTTGTTTGTTTGTTTTGGGTTACAGTACTTATCTCCGAATTGCTTCATTACGTTTTTCATTGTGTATGGGTCAGAATCCGACCCCACGATAATTAACGAAGCTAATCCCGTCTTAAGCTAATTCATGATTAATTAGTGGTACGACCACTTATAATTAACGATATTCAACCCTCATCTGATTCGATCAACAAGGCCACGGCCCATCCGCCACCATGAAGGCGAAATCCCAACGTGGTCACGGCCACTTATTGCCAGCTCACGAAGCTCACAACTATAAATACCAAGAGAGGAAACCCTAGAAAGGGGGCTGCTTCTCGGTCACTATCCGGGAGAGAGAGAAAAAACACAATGATACCCATATTGTGAGAGAGAGAAACACCATTGTAAGGCTCTGAACCTCTTCATGGAGAGGCAGGCCAAATCAACATTATCAACAAAGAATCTTAATGTTTCTCCTCCTAACTCTGAGTACTTATTTTCGTTTCCTTCATTTGGTCCAACGGATTATTAAGGTTTGCTATGATTTTCTCGTGATTTATTTATATTGTTTTATACTCATAAGGTATGTGATAACTTTTGAGCAAACAATTTGGCGCCTTCTGTGGGGATTTCCTAGCAAAATCGCATAGTTCTTCCCTGGACCAAAAAGGAAGAAACGCCAGAAAAGGAAAACAAAAGCAACCCAGCTCAAACAAGCCAAAGCGCATGTCAGACAAGGGGAACTCGAAGATCTCAAATCAAGATCCAAGTCCTCTCTCTCTCTAATCTTGGATAGTGCAAAAATAAGAAGAAGAAGCCCCTCCTAAGGGAGAATCTCTGTAAGGCATCTACCGCATCCCTGATACGAGCTCCGGCCAGAAACCGGCACGGAGATATCTCGAGCCAAGAGTCTCCTCAAGACAGCCTATCTACTCCGATTGGGAGGACAACACATAAGCTGCTCAAGGTCTCGAATCAAAACCGAGCTTCGGCACTCAATACCCACAACTAAGACCAGGCTACGCGCCTTCGCCAGTAAGTTCAACTACGGTTGAACTGGGACTCAGGCTACACGCCTTCGCCAGTAAGTTCAACAGGTGACTGAGACTCAGGCTACGCGCCTTCGCCATTGAATCAAGGCTATGCGCCTTTGCCAATAAGTTCAAATACGGTTGAACCATGACTCAGGCTACGCGCCTTCGCCATCAAAATCGACCAAGTTCAACAATAGTTGAACTGGGACTCAGGCTATGCGCCCTCGCCATTAAATCAAGGCTATGCGCCTTCGCCAATAAGTTCAAATACGGTCGAACCATGACTCAGGCTATGCGCCTTAGTCATCAAAATTGACAAAGTTCAACAACAGTTGAACTGGGACTCAGGCCATGAGCCTTCGCCATCAAAATCGACTAAGTTCAACAACAGTTGAACTGGGACTCAGGCTATGCGCCTTCGCCATTAAATCAAGGCTATGCGCCTTCGCCAAGAAGTTCAAATACAGTTGAACCATGACTCAGGCTATGCGCCTTCGCCAAGAAGTTCAAATACAGTTGAACCATGACTCAGGCTACGCGCCTTCGCCATAAAATCAAGCCCATGCGCCTTCGCTAGTAAGATTAGCTACGGTCGAACCAAGACTCAGGCCACGCGCCTTCGCCATCAAATCCAATGAGTTCGACCTCGCTTGAACCATAAGGCTAGACGCCTTCGTCCTCAAATCTAACAAGTTCAACCACAGTTGAACTAGGACTCGGACCAAGCGCCTTCATCATTGAACTCAGCGAAACCCAACCTCCAACGAATCGAGGCACAGGTTAGGCACCCTCGCCCTTCAAGTAAGTACTCCCAACTCAAACTAAGATTGGGGACACGTAAAGTCCGGCCCCGGTCAAACTACAAGGCCGCGTTTCCATCATCACGGCCGACAGTTCGACCGCGCCCAAACTGGGACTAAGGCTAAGTGCCGCTATCGCCAAACTACAAGGCCGCGTTTCTGTCATCACGACCGACAGTTCGACCGCGCCCGAAATGGAACTAAGGCTAAGTGCCGCTATCGCCAAGCAACGGCTCCGACTCGCTCACCCCGAGTCGAAGAAGAAGAGTCGTAAATAATTAAAAACTAACATGCCTACCAAAGTCGAACTCTAAGGCAAATCACCCTTTCGAGCGCATGCAAAGAAAAATCTAAGGGGGAAAAAGAGGAGGTACAAAACAGACACAAGGCAAATAACGGAAAGGAGATCTCATTTATCTACAAAGTTAATTGCGGGTCTTCTCCGCTTACACCCGGCCAAGGCCGATCAATACAAGGAAAGAGAAAAGAAAAACAAGAAAAAATGCATATCTTTTTACTCGGCGCCATCCGCGCCACCATCCGCACCAGCGTCAGCCTCTGGCGTCGCCGCGTCAAAACCACAGTCGGTACGGGCCTCACGAGCCTTTTGATGCGCTCCCTCGAAAGCAGCTTCGGTCACGATACCGGCCTCCCACAAATTCTTATATACATCACGTTGGGCCTCGGCAAAGACCCAAAGTTTGCGAGCCTGGCTGGAAGAAGCGGCTTGGTCCCGTAGGCGCTGATTCTCTTCTTCTAAGGCTGTGACCCGGTCCGCCATGACTTGGGCGTCCTGCTCAAAGACACCGATCCGCTCCTCGAGACTCGCTTCTCTAAAGGCCGCAGTAGCGCTCTCCAACGCCCGTTGGGACTCGTGCACGCGGATAGCTTCCGTCAATGCCCCAGCCCTCGACGAGGCATCCCTCACCTGAAGCTTCAATACCGCGACTTCACCCTCTAACGCGGTCACTTTCCCGCCCCATGCCGCAGCGGCCTCCGCCGCCTTAGCTTGGCCCTGGCGCTCACACTCAGCTGCGGCCCTCTTTACCGCCTCGAGCTCCTCATCCTTCTGGCGGAGCTACTCCTCGAGAGCACTCGTTCTGCCAAGTGTTTGCTGCATCTGAAGCTCCCGCCTCGCCAGTTCCTCGACCAAGTCCCGGCTACGGGGATCATTCCTCAAGCGCACGCGCAACTCTCGGCACTGATCTCGGTAGCGGCGATACTTCTCCAGCGCCCGCAAAAATATCCCCGAGCAGACTTTGGCTCGACGGATGCTCTCCACCTCCAACAAATAAGACTGTAAAGCAAAGACAACGATTAAGATAAAGAACAAACTGAGGCAAAGAAGAAGCGAACCGACCTAATAATACATACCCTCAAGCCCATCACGGCCACTTCATTCATCAGTACGATATCCATAACGCCCCTCAACGACGCATTCTTGGCCTCCGAGCATAGCAGCTCGAACTGCGGCACCAAGCTTTCCCCTTGGAGCAATAAGTTCAACTCCGTGGGAACCTCGATGAAGCGAGATCGCCCCTCTGCGCGCACCACTAAATTGGTGAAGCCTTCCCGGAACATACGGACGTCGTCGGGGTCCAAGTCGGATTCGGACTCGTACTCATCTTCTACAGTATCCCTTCCTCCTTCCGCCACCAGCGAGGTAGAGCCACCCGCTGTAGCCACCGAAGGAGCGCTTGCCTCACCAACATTAGCAGCCGCTGAGGAACTACCTCCCGTCTCAGCGACTGGAACCACCAATTGAATCGCCGAAGCGACGGCATCATCATGGCATAAGCCAATCGGGGCAACCCCCATTGCCTGTCCACTCTCAGGTTCAGGCATCGCAGCCACACTCCGCTCCGCATCCGCCGGGGGGGAGTCCAAATTAATTACCGCAGGAGGAGCCGGCGTGAACACGACCCTACGCCTTATCAATGGCCTCTCCTCCTCCCCATCTGATGGCGAATCCGCTCTAGGGCGCACAACCCTCGATGGCCCCTCGTCCCGAAGTGCGGCTCGTGCTGGAGAAGGAACCGCTGAAGATTCAACTGATGCCGCCCTCCGTATTGGGCGCGACACCGGCGCCGCAGTAAGTCGAGCAATTGCACCCGGCCGACGGAAGGCCAACTGAGGGGCCCTGACGCGGCGTGCCCTCCCTGATCACAGAAAAACAAAGTTGATGAATAGAGTTGAGACAAAGCGGAACAGAAGAAGAAATCAATTTTTTACCTGCCACAGGCCTACGGCCATGCCTCTCCCAGAAAGACGCCCATGTGCGGATCCCCACCGTATGGGGGAGCACGGCCTCAACCCACTCACGAATCCCAGCCAACGGAGCCGGCGGCAACTTTTCGGCTACAAAATTGACACGAGTTAACGCTTACGAGCACAAGACGTAAGGAGGGGTAAAAAAAAAGAATTCGACGGCAAAAGAACTTACGTGCATGATTCCAAGCCTCTGGGAACCCAGCAGAGCACGCCACTAAATGTTCAGTCCTGATGTAGAAGAAGTGCTCAAAAGGGCGAGGGTTGACCTCGTCATCCAGTTTTGCAGTAAGGCCCCTCGGCCCACGAGGGCACGCTTGAATCATGGTACCGCGAACCCTCTGGTGAGCGTAGAGACTAAGCATATGCTGTAGCGTGACCTCCCTACCGGCCAGTTCTGCATGTTTGATAAACATTGCTAGCAATTTGTAAAGAGAAGGAGCAAGCTGACCCGGGCACACCCCGTAATAACGACAGAAATCAACCACCAGCATTGGGAGCGGGAGCTTAAACCCCAACTTGAAGGGATAGGCGTAAAAATGCAGTATCCCCTGCGGTCGGTGTGGACCCTCTCCTCGCTTCTAGCAAGAACGACGTCAGCGTAGCTGGGGATGACCCCTTGTTTCCGTAGTTGGGCCATCCCAATCTCCCCCATTAATGGGGCTTCATCCACCTGATCCTCCCCGCCATCGGCGGTGAAATCAGTCATCGGACCTCCGGGCAGAGATACTATCTCGTCAACCGATGGAACTTCATCAGTCTCCACCAGTTCTGCACCGCCCATTGCCGGAGATGGCCCTTCAATCACCGGAGAGTTAACCGGAAGACCCGTCGGAAGAACGTTTTGGGAAGCACTACCTGCCATTGTTGAGTCAATAATGAGAATGAAACAAAGTTTGAGGGACGAAGACAGAAGTTATATAAATCGAAGAACAAAGATGAAGGTGAATTAGCAGGAAGAAAAGCTTCTTCAGAATCTCTCTCTGGCAAACAATGAGAATATAAAAATGTATGGGTCAGCCCTTATTTATAAGCAACACAAGTGGCTTTCACAAGCCCCAATAGCCTTCATTAACTACATGACCAACCGCAAACCGATTCGGTTCTGCAGAAACACGCATCGTTATGACAGGCTCCGTGAAGCGGCTCTTCAGTCGCCAATCGGCGTCTCACCTGCGAAACGGTTGCAACAACCCATGAACACCGAGAGGATGTTTCGTGCGTCTTCAGAACGATGGACGTCGCCAAACACGTATCCAGTGTGCCCCTACTCCCTTCGGCTACACAACATATGACCCGTCCACCATGGTCGACGGTTACGCTCCCAAACAAACGTAAGGATCAGAGCACCACAAAGCTCGACCTCACTCGAATTAAGTTAAAGGGTCAAGCGCCCTCGCTAAGGAGGAGAGTTTGACCTCGATCGAACGACGACTTGATAGCACAATAACAAAACACTAACACTCAACAAGGCCAAGAGCCATCGCCAAAGAGAATTCGGCCTCGACCGAAGCGACGGTCGACCTCCCTATCCGAGTTTCTCAAACTACAGTCGATGAAATCCACTCATCGAGCTCGACCAAGGCACGACCTCAATAAGTGGAGGGACTAACTGTATGGGTCAGAATCCGACCCCACGATAATTAACGAAGCTAATCCCGTCTTAAGCTAATTTATGATTAATTAGTGGCACGACCACTTAGAATTAACAATATTCAACCCTCATCTGATTCGATCAACAAGGCCACGGCCCATCCGCCACCATGAAGGCGAAATCCCAACGTGGTCACGGCCACTTATTGCCAGCTCACGAAGCTCACATCTATAAATACCAAGAGAGGAAACCCTAGAAAGGGGGCTGCTTCTCGGTCACTATCCGGGAGAGAGAGAAAAAACACAATGATACCCATATTGTGAGAGAGAAAAATACCATTGTAAGGCTCTGAACCTCTTCATGGAGAGGCAGGCCAAATCAACATTATCAACAAAGAATCTTAATGTTTCTCCTCCTAACTCTGAGTACTTATTTTCGTTTCCTTCATTTGGTCCAACGGATTATTACGGTTTGCTATGATTTTCCCGTGATTTATTTATATTGTTTTATACTCATAAGGTATGTGGTAACTTTTGAGCAAAAACATTGATAGGCCGAAATTACGTTTCTTGGCCACCTTAAATACATGTCTAATTTTAGGAAATTTTCCTATACAAATAGGTAAATACGGATTATATGTTCAATGTTTTCTAGTTGGACATCACTCACGACCTTTAGCATTATTTGAATTTCTTATGTATAGCGTTTGGTTCTTTGATTCAAGTCATCATTTCAAAGTTAGAAAATTGAATAAGAGACTCGCAAAGCATAGTGAATTTAAACTCTGATTGATGGGCTTGATCAAGAAAGAACCGTGTAATGGAGACGTAAAGTTGCACAAAATTTATAAAAAAATTCAAGCTACAACCTTCGGGTTGACCCATTGGTATATACTTGTTTACCCGTAAAACGGTACAATTGAATTTATACGTGGTTTCTAGACAAGTCATGAATTAATTCGATCCTAAAATAACAAAAGAATTAATGAAATATGCAATACTTAGCCTTGCGATGAAGATGAAACAGCGAAAATAGTAGTTCCGGGAGCGAGGCTTCCAGACACAACAACAACGAAATCAAAAAGTAAGAAAGTAAAATTGTATAAAACTTTCAATAGATTATAGCATAAGTTTGCCAGAAAATTCTTCTCATTTGCAACGATAACATAGCTTATTATTTATAGCTGCACCTAGGGATCAAGGTCCTAGGATCATACCCTTCTTTAATGTCAATTATGAGGGCCATTGAAGAATGTGTAAAGGTGAGCATGAATGGCAAATTCTTTATAACGGGCAGTGTATTAAATGCTGTAGAATATTATCCAATAAATGCTACCGGGCGGCAGACATTTATTGCATCTTTATGAGCATCATTCTTTTGGATAACAAATGGAACAGTTGTCTTCGATCTTGGCTATCCTCTGCCTTCGGTTCCACGTGTCACCCTCTTATGTAATTAATTAACGTAGCATATTTTACCATATACAGATAGTCCCCCCACTTTCCGGTGACATAACTTCGTGTCACCAGGAAGTTGGTAGAAATATTCTTTTGGCAGGAATTTCTCTAACCTCCCTCCCCCCCTCCCCCCGAAAAGCTTCTAACGGTTGATTAGACGCATGTCTCTCCGCATTTGATGCCCGAACACGCATCATCCCATGATTCAGCATAACATCTGCTGGTTATTGAGGTAATTATGGCCACGAGTTTAGCCGCCTAAACCTTTACTTATATGCATCTACTTCGTTAATTTTACACTTCATAACATTCTGAATTTTCTAAGACTTTCTTTACTCAATCGTCTTCCAACTTCAACCTTTCCTCAACTTCCTTCTTTAAGTAAAAAAACTCTTTCACTGATAAGAAATGGCCTCCTCTTCAACAAAACCTAGTTCTTCAAAGAACAAAAGCAAATCTGACGATGCCACTCCCCCTACAGTGAGTTCCATTGTCCCCAAAAAGCCTGATTACCACCAAAAATTTCGAAGAGAAGTTTCCTTCTGCTAACTATCGTACGTGGGCCGTTGGCAGATGCCTTTCTTCCATCCATCCTTCCAGTATTCCTGCTATGAAGGAAGATTGTCGTTGCCATAAGAAATTATCGCTCCTGATCTGGCGGAGCGGGTAACCCTACCCAAGGAGGGTTTTATATACTTTTACACGTATCCCTTTACTTTGGGAGCGTTTTCTCTGAGTAGAGAGCTCGATTCCATTATTGTGAATTCTATCTCCGCTATCAGGTGTGTTTGGCTCAAGTAAGTCCTTCCATGTGGAGAACGATTACTTGTCTTCGGCGCCTGTGCCAAGAAATGGGAGAGGAGCTATCCCTAGCTCACGTGATAAACTTCTATTCCCCCAAAATCTTCTGTGGGGGAATGATTAACTTCAACAAACGCAGCCACCATGCCCTGCTATCTAGCATGGATGATGACAACAAACGTGGGTGGATGGAACGGTTCGCTACAGTCGCCACCAGTGATATCATTCCCGCAACGGCTTCATCTTTTCCGGAATCATGGAATCGCACTCGTAAGCTCCTTGTTTAATATTTCTTTCATTAGAAGTTTTTTCATATCCTTATCGACCCTCCTTCTTTCGCCTTTTCAGCAACTCGATAGGTTCCACCTAGGGTTGAAGGCTTGGATCACTGGGTCCAGAAAATCCTGGATGTTAGTACGCCCGAAACCCAGTATGCGGAAAGAACTGGAGACCCCGGCCATAACAAGCAACCAAAAAGAAAGAGCTCTTCCGCAACCGGGGGAAAGAATAAGAGGGCGAAGAATGTCGCCCCTGAGTCATCTCCGAAAGTTGTGGTGATGAGCCCTCCGCCCGAGCCGGCCATAGACACCATAATGATCGACGATAATAGAGAAGCTAGTGATGAGGGAGCTTCTCTACATAGAAGACGACGATCCTCATCAACTCAATAGAATGCTCAACTTGTTGAGTTAGTTACACCAACCGAGGACAATGTCTCAGCAGTTTGGGGGGAGTTTGAGATGGTAGAAATGCCAACTCCCGTTTCCCGTTGCCCGTTCCCAATTGTTGCGCCCGGTACGTGAGGTTGAGTACCGGGCCCCTGCCATATTTGGTTGATGAGCAACCAACAACCAGCACTGCATTTACCGCAGCTGCTTCTCACCCTTCAACACCATCAGCTTCATCAGCTTCTTCACCCACTCTTCCATCAACAACTGCTACATTATCTCCACCGGTCGCATCTGTTCAAGAAGAGGATGTTCCTCTTTCCCAGTCCCCAGTTCTTGGGAATTTGGGGCAAAATTATGCCGCTCCCTCAGAAGATCCGCAAAGGAGGAGGAGCGTTACTCTCTCGGTCTCCACCTGGAGCAATCTGTTATCCCAGCTAGTGGAACTTGCTAACTACCTGAAGCCTTTGGCTTCAAAAAAAAAGATTGGGAAAATATACAGGCTCTCTCGGGAAAGTGCTTGCTGAATAATGCCATGCACAACGCCGCAGCGGTATATACTTTATTTCCTTTGTCATTTCTTCTATCTTTGATTTAGTATTATTTTTTAATTTGCCTTTCTTGTTTCACAAGCCAATTTCCTTGCTTCAGAGGTTGATTCGGGAAAAGGAGGAACTTACCTTCGAGCGGGATCAACTTTTAGTCGAGCGGGGCCAAACTGTTGCTCGCCTTTCAGAATTGGAAACCAAAGCCGCTGAGGCAGTTGTGTTGGAGGCTCATTTGCGAAAAAGCGAGCAAGAACTGGAGACCCTTAGCCAAGAGATCGCCCCACTGATGGTTCAATTTGAAGAGGCTAGGGCCAAATGGGTTAAAGTCCGTAGTGTCGTTCTTGCTGAACCCAATCGCGTGGCTGCCTCCGCTGAAAAATTGACCAATTTGAAGGCAGCCTTGAACTCAAAAAACTGAAGAGCTTGCTGTTGCCGTGGTGAAATATGCCTAGTTGGAGGAGAAGTATAAGAGGATTATCGAGCATAACAGACTTTTTAGTTCTACTGTCCGTAATCTCAATGTTAGCCTCCGATTCGTGAGGTTCGCACAGGAGAATATTTCTGCTGAGGTTGACCAACTTAAAGAAGAACTTCAGTGTTGAGCAGCTTCACTCATTGTTGAGAAAACACATTTTATGTATTGTATGAGGAGAAAAATTTTGGAAGATGCCAAAGCTGGTGTCATAGATTTTTGACGCCGAAATTGCTAAGGCCCTGGAGTTGGAGTTAGCCGCAAAAAGAGGTCTTCCGGCCAGGCCTGATGCGACCGATTCTTCTTGTTCTGGTTCTGAGTTCTCGGGAACTGGAGAGGAATCGGAAGGTGATAATGTTGAAGGCCAATATATCGAACCGGCGGCGGATCTACCCACATCATCTGGGGGCGCGGATGCTTCACTTCCTCCGGGTTCCGGGGAGGCAGCAATTTAGCTTTTTATTTCTTTTTCTAACTTTTATACCTGTGCCATCTTGGCTCTTTTATAAAAATGTCTTTTCGCTCAAGTACTGCATGAGTCTTTCTGCGTTCTTTTGTTTGAACATTTATGCAAATTTTAATCTTTGCATTCTTTCTTGCTTAAGTGTTTTGCGCTTGTTTGCGTCTGATTATGTAAGGCCTTGGGTGTATTTTTCCCCCAAAATCATTTGGATTCCGGGCACAAGTTCTTCCAAAATCAACCCTTTATCGTGAAGGTTTTCATAAGAAAGGGCCCTCTTATGTTTACGGTGCTCCTGAAGAGGACGTCTCCGATTCATTACGGCACTACATTTGAAGTACTTGTTTAACTTTCAAATGGTAAAAGCAATTCATCGTTCAGACAATAAACAAGATAGAAATAAAAGGACATTACTTTATTCCTTCCATTTTCAAAAAGTACATAAGCATTCATTATGCTAAAAAGAAACTGCCATTTCTTGTGGCTAACTTGTACAACTTATTTCTACGGGGCTAGATGCGCAATCCCCGGTCCCGGTGATACAACTATGTTTCCGGTTTTTGTATTTCGGTCAACGTGGTAGTCATTGTTTCCATATCATCATATCATTTTCCACCAGTGTTTGAATGCGAAGGAAGCGAATTGGAACACTGGAAGTTTTGCATCTTCAGGATTCCACTAATGAATTGCTAGATAATCTTCAGCTCGGTAACAAACTTCACTTCCCCTTAGGAATTTATGCTATCGAGCCAAAGACTATCTAACAATTCCCTATTGGTTTGCACTTGTGAACGGTCGGGTAACCTTTGCTTGATAGAGAACTTAATTTCCCTGTGGGAATTTTGCTACCGAGCCAAAGATTAACCGCTCCAGAGTGGTTCTTCGCTTGTGTGCCTAGCTATTAAAGGACTTATTGCTGCTGTTGAAACCTTCTTCATAGTATGCTTTCCGTTGATACCTCGTTAAAAACCTTGCCAGAAAAACCAAATTGGGACAAAAACTGGACGAAGGGAAAAAAAGTGCAGCACATACTTTCAGTACAGGTGATGTTCATCTGCAATAATATCTCTTGAGGTGCGCCACATTCCAGTTGCTTGGCAACTTTTCTCCATCCTGATTCTCCAACTCGTACGAACCTTTCCCGATGATAGCTGAAACCGGTAAAGACCTTCCAAGGCTGGACCTAACTTCCCTGCGTTGAGTTCCCGGGTGTTTTGAGTTACTTTCCTTTGAACTAAGTCTCCTACTTTTAAATAACATTGGTTGGCTCTTCGATTATAATATCTTTCCATTCTCTGCTTTTGGGCTGTCATTCTTATATGCGCCAAGTCCCTGCGCTCATCGAGTAGTTCCAAGTTTAACATTGCTTCGTTGGTCATCTCTTCATTTGCTTGGAAACAACTCAAGGTGGGCTCCCCTACTTCCACCGGGATTAAGGCTTCTGCTCCGTACACAAGGGAACAAGGAGTTTCTCCTGTGTTTGATTTGGCCATTTTTTGGTACGCCCATAGCACTTAAGGCAGTTCCTCAGGCCATTTACCTTTGGCTGCTTCTAACCTCTTCTTGAGATTTTATATAATCACTTTGTTCTTTGATTCCGCTTGACCATTTGCGCTCGGATGATAGGGTGAAGATGTGATTATTTTGACTTTCAAGTCTTCAAGAAACTTTGTGACCTTTGCACCTATAAATTGTGGCCCGTTATCGCATGCTATCTCTTTTGGTATTCCAAATCTGCAAATTATGTTCTCCCACAAGAAATCTACCACCTCACGTTCATCGATCTTTTGATAAGTACCTGCTTCAACCCACTTATAAAAGTAGTCAATTAAAATTTAAAGAAATCTTACCTTACCAGGCGCCGGCGGTAGTGGTCCGACGATATCAATTCCCCACTTCATGAATGGCCATGGATATAGAACTGAGTGTAATAGTTCTGCTGGTTGATGTAATAGTGGTGCATAGCATTGACACTTATCGCATTTTTGCACGAAAGCTTTGGCGTCTTGTTCCATTCGAGGCCAATAATATCCCGCCCTTATCAGTTTTAGTACTAAGGAGTCTATGCCCGAATGATTTCCATATATCCCATCGTGGACTTCTCGCATAACATAATTAGCTTCGGAGGCTCCCATGAATCGGGCCATCGGGATTTGAAAAGACTTCCTATACAGTTGGCCTCCTTTGAAGCTATATCGCGCTGCTTTAGCGCGTAACGCCCGAGATGCCTTGGAGTCTTCGGGAAACTTCCCGCGTTCGAGATAATCAATGAACTTATTCCTCTAGTCCCAAACCAAATTAGTCGTATTCACCTCATAGTAGCTATATGCGTCCAGAACCGAGTGCATGAGCTGCACTACCGTCCCGAAATTCGATCCCTTCATTTCCGCTGATGAACCGAGGTTAGCTAGTGTATCCTCTTCTGCGTATTCTTCCCTTGGGATATGCGTGTCACGCCCCAAACCTGAAGGGGCGTGGCCGGCACGTGGTGCCATACTCAGCCCGAGCGTACCACTCTATAACTGTAAACTCTGGAGGGGTAACCCTCAACTTAGGCCGATGAGGCCATATTCTGAAACAGCTAAAAATAATTTCTCTCTCATATGAGGGGTAAACATACCCAAAAGTTGAGATACATAACCGTGCAGGCCGACGAGACCGCCATGAATGTCTCACACCAGCAATACCAAACTGAACATATACATAGGGCTGGAAAGGCAACAATACTGATATAAGAAATACACAGGACTCGTCTACAAGCCTCTAGGGATAACTGAATTGTATCATGATCGGGACAGGGCCTCGACCTACCCATCAAACCTGTATATATAAAAAGGACTCCAACGTATAAACCTGATAACTCCGAGGAAGTGGAGCTTACCAACCAAGCTGATGTTTGACTTTGTCTACTAGGAAGGTCTATCCAGCTGTCTATCAGGACCTGCAGGCATGAAATGGAGCGTTCCCAGCAAAAGGGACGTCAGTACGAAATAATGTACCGAGTATGTAACGCAATTGAATAACTGAAAGCTGAAACTGAACTGATAATATAATAACTAAAAGTACCTAGGAGTCAAATATAATTTGAAAATATGCTTACCTGCTGATACTCACTCATCCCTCTCAATATAGTAAGTAAAATAGTTGTCCGGCCCTATAAGGCTCGGTATGTGTAATTGCTCTGCCGTAGTAGGCTCTCTCATAGACGCTCGACCATACTAGGCTCTGTTTCTCGGCCATTCTAGGCTTGCTCATAGGCACTCTGCCACAGTAGGCTCAGTATATAACTTACCATCTGATCAGAGGTTGCCCAATAAGGGCCTGCCCAACGATTATAGCTCGATGGTGGTGAAATACAGTAATATATATATATATATATATATATATATATATATATACACACACACTCTCTGTTCTCTTGGATGAAAAAAGACAAGACTAAACTGAATATGAAGTCCCGATAAGGGAGAATGCTGTAACTTATGAGACTAAGACAAAGTACATAAATTCAGGAATATGAACTTCTCTTTATGTCTCGTTATCAAACACATGTAGTTACTGGATCATGCCAAAATGAAGGAAAGGCTTAGCCTAACATACCTTATCACAATCTGTCCAATAACCACGTTAAGCTCGTCTGTTGCACCTTAATCTACAACAATGATAACAATACTATCATCAAGTTATGGAAGGTACAACTATCACACAACAAACGACAAGCTTATTTTGTATTAAAATGGGCAGCATCTCCCCTATAATCCTTACTTCCTCCAAATTCAAGATAACACCAACAACACAAGAACACAACAATAACAACATATATACATTATTTTCCAACCTTATATATACCACAAAATACTACAAAACAACCCAACACACCCCAATCTCTTCATACACAAAACGACCACCGTAATAGTGTCAAACAACCCGAAAATGTTACGATGAACGACCTGCCCACCACCCTGCATTTATGTGGTGTTTCTACACACTCTTTCTCCAAAACTCCCTAAACCGTAGCAAAACATGCAATCCAATAGCAGCACAAAATGGCCCATAAAGCAGTCCACTACAAGTTGAATAACTCGAACGCACGACTTCCGATCACCGCCCCGTGAGTTCTTACAATTATAGAACGACTTACCATACCTTTCCAGAAGAAAAAATGGATGAAAGAGAGCAGTAAAATTACCTTATTTGTTGAATAGCTCAGCTCCAATCTTGGTTCTTCAAACTCTAGGTTTTTTCTCCAACTAGAACTTAAAAAGGAGAGAGAATCAATTAGGGTTTGTGTGCGTTTTTTGCGAGGATTTTTGCCGGGGTTTAGGTCTGGTTATTGTGCTAAATAATGAGTGTTATATTACAGGAGATAATCCCTTAAATGGGCTCTTTGGCCGACCCGAAATAGCTCCTTTTTGGGCATATTTAATCCTCTTATTTAAGCAAGTAGGTGACACACCTACTTGTTACCTAGCAGTCAGCGCAGTCTCGAAAAAATACATATATATCTCTACTATGATGTCATATTGACAAACTGTTTAATGCGTTAGAAAATAGACTCATAGATTTTCAATTTGATGGGTGGAGCACCCCCTAACTCTAAGTAATTGGGATAAAATCGCAGTTACATTTGACCCAAATTTCCGTAAAACTTATGAACGTAACTTGTGATGACTTTCATCGACTTTTGTTCCACAACGTAGTTGACTTCAAAATATAACACACGACTATCATACGACTAACATAAATCATAACATAACCTCCTTATCATGTTAAGCACCCTAGTCTCACCCCAAAAGTACATGTTATAACATTTCCAACTTGTCGTCTTTTGACGAAACTTATTTTCTTCAATTTGTTTAGCTTCTAAGCCTTCGAACCCTCTTGGTACTTGGTATTCATGATCTTAAGTATTTGTAACCTCCAAGTTAACATGATCAACTTACTTTATGTACTTTCAGAGATGATGTCATTTCATAGCTTACATCAATTGACTTGCGACGTACTTTTACGTACGAAAACATGGGGTGTAAGATCATTCCCCCCTTTGGAACATTCGTCCTCGAATGTTAAATGATGTGCTTATCAGTCTCATAACCTATAGTTCTTATGAATACTTTAGTATTTTCCTTGACATCTAGGCAACTATATTGTGAATTAATCTAAAGCCTAGGGCATTCCCCCCTTTAGGCCTCTTTCTCGCACCACGACCTGTGGTCGGAATTCTTCCAATCTCGTAACTGTTACTACCTTATGTCATCCAGCGTGTACGGCTCTTTCCTTGTATTTGTGCCTATGCGACTCTTCTCTCCTTTTTCCTTTAGTTTTTAGCCAATCTCTAGGCCTCACTTTGTGAACATATATAGAACTATGACAAGTTGTCCCTCTAGGCATCTATAGGTGTACTGAAGTCCTTCGCTTGGTACTTTGTTGAACTTATGAATACTGTTCGTTTCTTTATAGCCTCGGTTATCTATGCTTATGGTTATACTACATCTAGGTAGGTCATACTATACCATAACTCTTACTGTGATTTATTATTACCGAGATCTGCTACCCAACTCTAGGTTACTCTCTCACTGCTTATCCCATATGTATAAATCTAAGTCCTTTAATGCTTCCTCATTACTGTTCATCTTAAGAATGACAACCTAATCTCATTTATCCATCTATTGTTGATTCACCTTAATGTCGAGGGTTTACGTCTCATCGTCGAACATCTAAAGTTATTTACCTGATCCACCTAGGGGTGATACTATACTGCAATAACCATATTTCATGGCATCCCAACGTGATTCACCTTATGGGGGTATTCCAATCCTGTTCAATTCATGAAATCCCTTCTCCTTGAATCATTAACCAATCAAAGGACTTAACGTTATCCTCTTATATATCACAATTACACCCTTATTCTACTACCATGGCAACATTTAATCTCTTCAAATCACTCATAGTCTTAGACTCCTCTAAGCTCATTCAGGCTATACTAAGCTTTCTATTACTTACGGAATTCATCAATACTCTTGTTTTGATGGGCTTAATCCCGAGGCCTTACCTATTCTCGTCACCTTCTCACCACATTTTCATATCCTTACTCTACCTTAAACCTTGTCACTCTACCATACTTTAGCTTGCGACCTACACATATCTATTTATACTACTCTCAACCTTCCTTTAACTTGCTAGCACTATAGATTTCCTTATGTCATTCTGGAACCTCAAGCGAGACATCACACTATCTTTAACTCTTCTTTACTCTCTTAACTAGACCTCTCGGTACCTGGAACCATAGGGTGGAAGATATGCCACTGACGACACAACTATCATTTGTGGATACTGAATCACAACGCTTCTAACCCTCCATTTGAAGTCTGGACTATTCACAACCTTCTGCACTTGAGTATCTCGTACCCTTTTCACCTTTACCCTACTTACCTTTAAATCTAGCATTGTATTTTATGTCTCTTTCATAACTACCCTTCCACATAGGTGGAGTTCACATCCACAACTTGAAGCTCTACTATAATACTTGCACCTCTAGTGCATATACAATCCAGTAGGAGCTTCATACTTACTCCTTATGAGGCTGGTACTTTTCTAACTAGCTTTATCATAGAGTCGTTATAGAATATATGGCTGTTGTACTATCTCTCTTGTACTTCTGATATTAAGAGTGATTTTGCAGTGTTTTGAATCACGATTTCTATATTTATCTACGTCTAATAATAAGACTCATGATTCACTTAGCTGATGTAGCTCTTTAGTTTCCTCTTCTCTCTCAGCCTTTAAGTAGGATTAAGATATCTTCCAATCTGTGGATCAGGGTATTAGTTATTACTTTCACCTTTGGTGGACTCTATGGAACATCCATACTATAATCTTCTAACAATTCAAGCCTTTCCCTGTGAGGTGGACTCAATTCTTTCATTTAACTTATACCGTAGTCTCCTATAGCTGTAGGAATGTCAACATATATGCTGCATGGATAATACCCTGAAATCTTAAGTGCGTTCATAATGTAACTAACTCTGGGTCATTGATCGAATAATTCCTTTCATGCCTTATCAACTTTCTTTAAAAGTAAGCAATTACTTTTCCTGGTCGTTCTTCCACTTGTTGCATGAGTACTTGGCTTATCTTAGTGCCCGCACCTTGTGATGACCCGAAAGGTCATCTAGTGTTTTAGAACTCAATTATATGCTTTTAAGCCTTAAAATCTCATTTTTATCACCTTGATTTGAGTGTGCAGTCCGGGTATGTTTTCAGAAAGATTTTATGATAAAAGTTGATAAAAATTAGAAATTTTGCCTAAAAACTTCATTTGAGTTGACTTCGGTCAATATTTTTGGTAAACGAACTCGGATTCATATTTTGACGGTAACGGTGGGTCCATATAGAAATATGGGACCTGGGCGTATGCCCGAAATCGAATTCGGAGGTCCCTTGCTCGAATTATGAATTTTTGTCAAAAATTAAAAGTCTGAAATTTCAATTGTTTTAAAAATTGATTAATGTTTGGCCTTGTTGATACCGGGTCCGTATTTTGGTCTTGAGCCCGGTATATGTCCACTATAATATTTATGACTTGTCTGTGAAATTTGGTGAGAAACAGAATTGGTTGGACGTGATTCGGACATTTGGTTGTGAAAATAGAAATTTCAAAGTGTTCTTGAGAATTTCATTTGATTTGGTGCTAAATTTGTAGTTCTAGGTGTTATTTTGGTGATTTGATCGCGCAAGCAAGTTCGTATGATGTTGTAAGACTTGTGTGCATGTTTGGTTTGGAGCCCCGAGGGCTCGAGTGAGTTTTGGATAGGCTAGAGAGTGTTTTAGACTTGAAAATCATAGCTGATGTGTTTCGAATCTGCAGACTTTGCATTTGCGAGCTCTGGCTAGCAAATGCGAGCCTTGCATTTGTGAATAATCATCGAGCTCGCGAGCAGTGGGGCTGGGAGGGGACCTTCACAATTGTGAAGTTCAGGATCGCAATTGCGATCAACTCAGGCCGCAATTGCGAACAACTGTTTTCATTTGCGAAAACAGCAGGGCTGGGGAAGCTTCACATTTGCGAAGTTTTTCTCGCAATTGCGGGGTTCGCAATTGCGAACCCCTTGTCGCATTTGCGACATCTGCAGCTGTGTAAAACCTATCTTAGATAGGGTTTTTGCTCATTTCTCAAAACTTTCGAAACAAGAAACCCTCTAGGCGATTTTTGAAAGACCTTTTCTTCCCCCAAATCATTGGTAAGTGATTCTAACTCATTGTCTTTCAATATTTCATTACATTTCACAAATCTTTAACCTAAAATCTAAGGTTTTCATGGTGGAATCGGGGATTTTTGGGTAGAAACTAGGGATTTCGAAGTTTTGGGATTTAGACATCAAATTGAGGTCAGATTCCAAAACCAATTGTATTTTCGGGCTCGGGGGTTAATGGGCAACCGGATTTTGGTTCGAATTTCGAGTTTGGACCAAGTGTGCTCGGGTGTTGACTTTTGTTGACATTTTCAATAATGACCTAAATTGAATTTATGTTATCGTGGGTGATTCCTAAGGCTTATTTTGAATTGTTTGGTTGGTAATTTGCTAGATATTGTTGGTTCGGAGGCTAGTTTGAAAGGCAAAGCCGTGGTTGAGCTTTGAGTGGTCCTTGGAGCGAGGTAAGTATTGTGTATAACCTTGACTTGAGGAAATTAGGAACCCTCGGACAATTTGCTATGTGATTCCCATGTGAGCGGCGTATATGCGAGGTCACGAGTACATATATGCCGCCAAATTATCTGTTTTCCCTAAACTAATGTTTTTCCTTAACTGTTTCCTCCCCTGTCTTAATTGTTATATGCTCTAAATTCTTTCCATGCTTAACTGCAATGTGTTAATCAATATCTTCTTCTGTTAACCATGTTAGCTCTTTTCATAGTTCCCCTAATCCCTGTTATTTGCTTAATTTGACTTGTTTGCACCTTCTAATTGTAAATTGCTGGGCTGGTCTTGCTGTGTAGTATATCAGTGTAGATTCTATATTGAACAAGGTTTCTTTTTCTTGGTTCAGTTTGGTATTTATTCATCGTAAAGGCCTTGTGATTAGATTGTTAAGTTGATTGTGTACACTGAGTGTTTGGTACTGATATGGTGGGATCGGGCTGCACGCCACAGCAGGTGTAATAAGGGTGGATTAATAAGGTGGAATAAGGGTGAATTCATACTGTACGGTGGGATTGGGTTGCATGCCGCAACAGATGAAATAAGGGTGGATTGATATGGTGGAATAAGGGTGAATTGTGATATTGATATTGATATATGGTGGGATCGGGTTGCGTGCCACAACAAATCTATATCATTTACTGTTATTGATATTGTTACGGTGGCATAAGGGAGGATTTTGTATTGTCTGGTGGCATCGGGTTGCGCGCCGCAACAACCTATATATTTCCATTTCCCGAGTTGCGTTGTTTCTCGGTATTATTATTTGACTGGTAAAGATTGGTAGATTCTAAGCGACACTGGTTTATTTTCGAGGCCGTGGTTAACATTATCTGTTGGCTGTTCAAATTCTGTTCAGTATTCCTATTATTCTGTCATTATTATATATTGCGTACAGGTTATAATGTAGGTGACCCGCCTTAGCCTCGTCACTACTTCGTCGAGGTTAGGCTCAGCACTTACCAGTACATGGGGTCAGTTGTACTGCTACTACACTCTACACACTGTGCAGATTTTGGAGTCGATCCCAGCGGCGGTTATTAGAGTGCCCAGATTGGACATCGGCAGATACTTGAGGTACGGCTGTTCAGCGTCCGCAGCTCGTGGAGTCCCCATCCTCTTTTCTTTTAGCTGTATAACTTCATTTAGACAGCTTTGTACTTATTTCAAACCTTTATTTGTATTACTTTAGAGGCTCGTGCACTTGTGTCACCAAGTCTAGGGAATTGTAGTAGACGTTTGGCTGGTTTAGTTTTCGCATTTATATTTAGAATATATCTGTTATTTCAGTTCGTTATTAATGTCATCATTTAAATGGTTAAAAGAAGAAAATTGTTCTAACGTTGGCTTGCCTAGCAAGTGAAATGTTAGGCGCCATCACTGTCCGGACGGTGGAAATTCTGGGTCGTGACAAGTTGGTATCAGAGCACTAGGTTACATAGGTCTCACGAGTCACAAGCAAACTTAGTAGAGTCTGGAGGATCGGTACGGAGACGTCTGTACTTATCTTCTAGAGGCTTTGGAGTTAGGAACAATTTCACTTCTATCATTCTCTATCATGCGATTTTTATCCTATCATTGCTGATTGAAGCCTTCTATTCTGTTCTCTCGCAGATGGCATGAACACGCACCGCATCTTCAGCCGAGCAGCAGCCAGAGCCCCAGTGGCAGCTCCTACGAGGGGTAGAGGATGAGGCCGAGGCCGTGCCAGAGGTCGAGGCAGGGGTAGGGCTTAGCCCAGAGCTCGAGTAGTAGCACCATCGGCGGAGCCCCGGGTAGAGTTTGACGAGGAGGCTCCCGCCCAGACCGTTCCAGTAGGACCAACTTAGGTCCTAGAGAGGTTCATCACCACCCCGGTACTTCAGGATGCTTTGGTCCGTCTAGTGGGCCTCATGGAGAGTGTGGCACAGACCAACACATTTCCTGTAGCACCAACCGTCTCTCAAGCTGGGGGAGGAGCACAGACTCCTGCTACTCAACACTCCAGAGCAGATGGCTCCTCAGTTTCAGACTCCAACAGCTCAGCCCGTTGGGGTAGTTCAGTGGGGTGTTGCGCACAGACCGGTGATGGATCGGTTAAGTCTTCCGAGGCTTTGTGGAGATTGGATAGGTTTACCAAGCTTTTCCCAGTTCACTTTCGCGGTGCATCTTCAGAGGATCCCCATAACTATCTAGACAGTTGTCATGAGGTGTTACGGAACATGGGGATCGTTGAGACCAATGGGGTCGACTTTGCTGTATTTTATTTGTCGGGTTCCGCCAAGAAATGGTGGAGGGATTATATGTTGACCAGACCACCTGGGTCGCCTGCTCTCACTTTGGACCAGTTCTCTTAGCTATTTCTTGAGAAGTTCTTTCCTATCACTCATAGAGAGGACTATCGGAGGTAGTTCGAGCGTCTGCAGCAGGGTTTTATGACTGTCACTCAGTACGAGACTCGATTTGTGGGTCTGGTCCATCATGTTATTCTTCTGCTTTCTACCGAGAGAGAGAGGGGGTGAGGAGGTTTATTGAGGGACTTGCTCAGCCTATCAGATTGCAGATGACTAAAGAGACTGGGAGTGAGATTTCTTTTCAGGCGGCAGCCAATATTGCTAGGCGAGTCGATATGGTACTAGCTTAGGGGAGTGGTTAGGGATCTGACAAGAGACCTCGTCATTCGGGTAGATTCAGTGGTGCCTTGTCTGGAGGCAGGGGTACTTTTGGTAGAGGCCATCCTCCCAGGCCATATCAGTCAACACTTCAGGCATCCCACAGTGCTTCAGGGAGACGTGGTCCTTATGTGCCTCATTCTAGGCAGCCAGCCTACAGTGCACTGCCAGCTCCTATCTCTGCACCTCGTATTTAGAGTTATTATCATGGACATCCGGCCCATCCGGGTCAGCCTCAGTTTCAGCAGCCACAGCAGTAGGATGGATGTTTTGAGATTGGTGGTTTTGGGCATATCAAGAGGACCTGTACGAGATTATTGGGCGGTACACCACAGCAGAGTTCTCGTGCTATGATTCCAGCACTGGTTGCATCACCGGCCGCTCAGCCTGCTAGAGGTATAGGTCAGGGAGCCAGAGGTAGAGGTCAGGCCGCTAGAGATAGAGGTCAGGCCGTTAGAGGTGGAGGCCAGGCCGCTAGAGGTGGATGCCAGCCAGCAGGAGGCCATCTTAGAGATATGGTTTAGAGTGGTGGGGTCCAGCGCTGATGCTATGCTTTTCCAGCCAGGCCTAAGGTTGAGTCATCTGGCGCGGTTATCATAGGTACGGTTTCAGTTTGCAGTAGAGATGCCTCAGTTCTAATTGATCTGGGTTCTACTTATTCCTATGCGTCGTACTATTTTGCTTCATATCTTGTTGTGCCTCGTGACTCTTTGAGTGCCCTTGTGTATGTGTCCACCCTTGTGGGAGATGCTATCATTGTAGATCGCATTTATCGTTCGTATGTGGTTACCATTGGGAGTCTTGAGACTCGTGTAGATCTCCTACTTCTCGATATGGTTGATTTTGATGTCATTTTGGGTATGGATTGGCTGTCACCTTATAATGTTATATTGGATTGTCACGCCAAGACGGTGACCTTAGCCTTGCCGATGTTGCCTTGATTAAAGTGAAGAGGGAATCCTGGCCATTCTACCAGCAGGGTTATCTCATATGTCAAGGTTCGGTATATGGTCGAGAAGGGGTGTTTGGCTTATTTGGCTTATGTCCACGATTCTAGTGCGGAGGTTCTTTCCATGGATTCAGTACCAGTCGTTCGTGAGTTTCTAGAGGTGTTTCCTGTAAACCTTCCGGGGATGCCACTCGACAGAGATATCGACTTCTGTATTGATTTGGCTCCGCCAGAGTTGAAAGAATTGAAGGAGCAGTTGCAAGACCTGCTTGATAAGGGCTTCGTTAGACCTAGTGTCTCGCCTTGGGGTGCGCATTTGTTATTTGTGAAGAATAAAGACGGATCGATGAGGATGTGCATAGATTATAGGTAGTTGAACAAAGTCACCATCAAGAACAAGTATCCATTGCCAAGGATTGACGGCTTATTTGATCAGCTTCAGGGTGCCAAAATGTTTTCAAAGATTGATTTGAGGTCTGGCTACCATCAGTTGAGGATTAGGGCATCCGATGTCCCTAGACAGCTTTTCGGACTCGGTATGGGCATTATGAGTTTCTAGTGATTTCATTTGGGTTGACAAATGCCCCATCAGCATTTTATGGATCCGATAAACCGAGTGTTCAAGACCTATTTGGATTCCTTTGTGATTGTATTTATTGATGATATCTTGATCTACTCCCATAGCTGAGAGGACCATGAGCAGCATCTTCAGATCGTTCTTCAGACTAAGAGAGACAGCCAGCTATATGCTAAGTTTTCAAAATGCGATTTTTGGTTGAGCTCAGTTGCCTTCTTGGGGCACGTTGTATCGGCAGAGGTCATTCATATGGATCCTAAGAGGATTGAGGCAGTTTAGAACTGTCCTAGACCCACATCACCTACAGAAATCCGGAGTTTCTTGGGATTGGCGGGTTATTATCGTCGGTTTGTAGAGGGGTTCTCATCTATAGCAGCCCCGTTGACCAGGTTGACCCAGAAGGGTGCCCCATTCAGATGGTCAAACGAGTATGAGGCAAGCTTTTTGAAGCTCAAGACTGCTTTGACTATGGCGCCAGTGTTGGTGTTGCCCACAGTATCAGGATCTTATACGGTATATTGTGATGCATCTCGTATTGGACATGGTGTGGTATTGATGCAGGGTCGCGAGGTAATTGCATATGCTTCAGGGTAGCTAAAGATTCACAAGTAGAATTACCTTGTTCATGCGCTGAAGATTTGGAGGCACTATCCTTATGGCGTGTCGTGTGAAGTATTCACGGACCATTGGAGTTTGCAGTATTTGTTCAAGCAAAAGAATCTAAATTTGAGGCAGAGAAGGTGGTTGGAGCTATTGAAAGACTATGATATCACCATCTTGTATCATCTCGAGAAGGCTAATGTGGTGGCCGATGCTTTGAGCAGGAAGTCGGTGAGCATGGGCAGCCTTGTGTACATTCCAGTTGGTGAGAGACTGCTTGCATTAGATGTTCAGGCCTTGGCCAATCAGTTCGTAGGTTGGATATTTCTGACCCCAGTCGTGTTCTAGCTTGTACTGTCGCTGGGTCTTTATTATTTGAGCACATCAGGGAGCGGCAGTATAATAACCCTCATTTGCTTGTCCATAGGGACAAAGTGCGGCACGGTGATGCCAAGCAGGTTACAGTTGGAGACGATGGAGTTTTGAGGATGCAGGGTCGTGTTTGTGTGCCTAATGTGGATGGACTTCGTAAGTTGATTCTAGAGGAGGCCCACAGTTCCCAGTATTCTATTCATCCGGGTGCCGCCAAGATGCATCAGGATTTGCGGCAGCATTATTAGTGGAGGAGGATGAAGAAGGATATAGTTGCATATGTAGCTCGGTGTCTAAATTGTCAGCAAGTAAAGTACGAGCATCAGAGACCTGGTGGTTTGCTTCAGAAGGTAGAGTCCTGAGTGGAAGTGGGAGCGTGTCACTATGGATTTCGTTGTTGGACTCCCACGGACTCAGAGGAAGTTCGATGCAGTTTGGGTCATTGTGGATAGGCTGACCAAGTCACTGCATTTCATTCCTGTGGCAGTTACCTGTTCTTCAGAGCGGTTGGCAGAGATTTATATCCGTGAGATCGTTTGTCTTCACGGTGTGCCCGTGTCTATCATCTCTGATCGAGGTACACAGTTTACCTCGCGTTTCTAAAGGGCAGTGCTGCATGAGTTGGGCACGCGGGTTGAGCTGAGCACAGCATTTCATCCTTAGATAGAGGGATAGTCCGAGCGCACTATTCAGATATTAGAGGATATGCTCCACGCTTGTGTTATTGACTTCGGAGGCTCTTGGGATTAGTTCTTGCCACTTGCTGAGTTTGCCTACAACAATAGTTATCAGTCGAGCATCCAAATAGCTCCGGTGTCAATCGTCGGTTGGATGGTTTGAGACGGGCGAGGCTCGGTTATTGGGTACAGATTTGGTACAGGATGCCTTGGATAAGGATAAGATCATTCAGGATAGACTTCGCACAGCTCAGTCCTGGCAGAAGAGTTATGCCGACCGTAAGGTTCGTGATGTTGCATTCATGGTCGAAGAGAGAGAGTTGCTCTGTGTGTCACCCATGGAGGGTGTAATGAGGTTTAGGAAGAAGGGCAAGTTGAGCCCTAGGTACATCGGGCCTTTTGAGATTCTTAAGCGAGTGGGAGAGGTGGCTTACAGACTTGCGTTGCCACCTGGTTTATCAGCGGTCCATCTAGTGTTCCATGTATCCATGCTTCGGAAGTATCACGGCGATCCATCCCACGTGTTAGACTTCAGCACTATCCAGCTGGACAAGGATTTGACCTATGAGAAGGAGTCGGTGGCTATCTAGCCCGACAGGTTCGTCAGTTGAGATTGAAGAGTTACCCTTCAGTTCGAGTGCAGTGGAGAGGTCAGCCCGTTGAGGCAGCTACTTGGGAGTCCGAGTCCGATATGCGGAGTAGATATCCCCACCTTTTCACCAGCTCAGGTACTTTTCTATGTCCGTTCAAGGACGAACGGTTGTTTTAGAGGTGGGAATTTGATGACCCAAAAGGTCATCTTGTGTTTTAGAACTCCATTCTGCGCTTTTAAGCCTTAAAAATCCCCTTTTTACCCTCCTCGATTTGCATGCACATTCCGAGCGTGTTTTCGGTAAGCTTTTATGTTAAATGTTGATAAAACTAAGAAATTTTGCCTAAAAACTTCATTTGAGTTGACTTCGATTAACATTTTTGGTAAACGAACTCGGATTCGTGTTTTGACGATCCCGGTGGGTCCGTATTGAAATATGGGACCTGGGCGTATGCTCGGAACCGAATTCGGAGGTCCCTAGATCGAGTTATGAATTTTTGTTAAAAATTAAAAGTCTGAAAGTTCAATGGTTTTAAGAATTGATTAATGTTTGGCCTTGTTGATACCGGGTCCGTATTTTGGTTCTGGAGCCCGGTACAGGTCCAATATAATATTTATGACTTGTCTGTAAAATTTGGTGAGAAACGAAATTGGTTGGACGTGATTCGGACGTACGGTTGTAAAAATAGAAATTTCAAAGTGTTCTTGAGAATTTTATTTTATTTGGTGCTAAAATTGTAGTTCTGGGCGTTATTTTGGCAATTTGATCACGCGAGCAAGTTCGTATGATGTTGTAAGACTTGTGTGTATGTTTGGTTTGGAGCCCCGAGGGCACGGGTGAGTTTTGGATAGGCTACGGAGTGTTCTGGACTTGGAAATCATAGTTGGTGTGCTTCAAAGCTGCAAACTTCGCATTTTCGAGGTCTGGCTCGCAAATGCGAGCCTCACATTTGCGAAGAATCGTCGCTTTTGCGATCAATGGGATAGGAGGGGACCTTCGCAATTGCGATGTTCAGGATCGCAATTGTGATCAACTCAGGCCGCATTTGCGAACACTTGTTCGCATTTGCGAAGACGGCAAGGCTGGGGAAGCTTTGCATTTGCGAAGTATTTCTCGCAATTGCGGGGTTCGCAATCTGCAGCTGTGTAAAACCTATCTTAGACGAGATTTTTGCTCCTTTCTCAAAACTTTCAAACAAGAAACCCTCTGGGCGATTGTTTAAAGACCTTTTATTCCCCCGAATCATTAGTAAGTGATTCCAACTCATTTTCTTTCAACCTTTCATTACATTTCAGAAATCTCTAACCTAAAATCTAAGGTTTTCATGATGGAATTGGGGATTTTTTGGTAGAAACTAGGGATTTCGGAATTTGGGGATTTAGACCTCAAATTTAGGTCGGATTCAAAAACCAATTGTATATCCGGGCTCGGGGGTGAATGGGTAATCGGGTTTTGGTCCGATTTTTGGGTTTGGACCAAGCGGGCCCGGGTGTTGACTTTTGTCGGTTTTTTCAATAATGACCTAAATCAAATTTTTGTTATCGTGGGTGATTCCTAAGGCTTATTTTGAATCGTTTGGTTGGTAATTTGCTAAACATTGTTGGTTCGGATTCTAGTTGGAAAGGCAAAGTTGTGCTTGAGCTTTGAGTGGTCCTTGGAGTGAGGTAAGTGTTGTGTCTAACCTTGACTTGAGGGAATTAGGAACCCTCAGACTATTTGCTATGTGATTCACATGTGAGCGGCATATATGGGAGGTGACGAGTGCTTATACGCCGCCAAATTATATGTTTTCCCTGAATTACTATTTTTCCTTAAATGTTTCCTCCCCGGTCTTAATTGTTATATGCTCTAAATGCTATCCATGCTTAGCTGCTACGTGTTAATCAATATCTTCTTCTGTTAACCATGTTATCTCTTTTCATACTTCTCCTAATCCCTGTTATCTGCTTAATTTGACTTGTTTGCACCTTCTAATTGTAAATTGCTGGGTTGGTCTTGCTGTAGTATTATTTGTGTAGATTCTATATTGAACAAGGTTTCTTTATCTTGGTTCAGTTTTGTATTAATTCATCGTAAAGACCTTGTGATTTAGATTGTTGATTTGACTATGTACACTGAGTGCTTGGTACTGATATGGTGGGATCAGGCTGCATGCCGCAACAGATGTAATAAGGGTGGATTAATAAGGTGGAATAAGGTTGAACTCATATTGTACGGTGGGATCGGGTTGCACGCCGCGATTGATGAAATAAGGGTGGATTGATATGGTGGAATAAGGGTGAATTGTGATATTGATATTGATATATGGTGGGAGTAGGTTGCGCGCCGCAACAAATTTATATTATTTACTGTTATTGATATTGTTACGGTAGAATAAGGGAGGATTTTGTGTTGTTTGGTGGGATCGGGTTGCGCGCCGCAACAACCTATATGTTTCCATTTCCTGAGATACGTTGTTTCCTAGTATTATTATTTGACTGGTAAAGATTGGTAGATTCTGAGCGACAGTGGTTTATTTTTGAGGTTGTGGTTAACATTATCTGTTGGCTGTTTAAATTCTGTTCATTATTCCCATTATTCTGTCATTATTATATACTGCGTACAGGTTATAATATAGGTGACCCGCCTTAGCCTCTTCACTACTTCGTTGAGGTTAAGCTCGGTACTTACCTGTACATGGGGTTGGTTGTACTGATACTACACTCTGCAAACTGTGCAGATTTTGGGGTCGATCCCAGCGACGGTTATTAGAGTTCTCGGATTGGACATCGGCGGAGACTTGAGGTACAGCTGTTCAGCGCCCGCAGCTCTTGGAGTCCCCATCCTCTTTTCTTTTAGTTGTATAACTTCATTCAGACAGCTTTGTACTTATTTCTAACCTTTAATGTATTACTTTAGAGGCTCGTGCACTTGTGCCACCAGGTTTAGGGAATTGTAATAGACGTTTGGCTGGTTTAGTTTCTGCATTTATATTTAGAATATATCTATTATTTCAGTTCGTTATTAATGTCATCATTTAAACGGTTAAAAGAAGAAAATTATTCTAACGTTGGCTTGCCTAGCAAGTGAAATGTTAGGCGCAATCACGATTCCGACGGTGGGAATTACGGGTCGTGACACACCTATTGGAATTTTGGGCAACTCATATGATCGCGAATATCACTTCTTCTTTTTTCGTTCATTAGCACGACCGGTTCCACTTTCTTATGGAGTGTATACAATGTTGTAGTGAGACTGTCGTTAAAAGATCATTTCCTCTTTAGGTCACTACGCTTAGCTTGAAGCCTTCTTCCTTATTTTCCCAGCTAGTCTTTCGTTGCAGTACTTAGGGAAGTCCCTCTGATTCTTTTAAAGCTGCGAGCTTATCACATTGTATACCCCACGGAATTTCTGATGTTCTTACTCGCCTATCATTATCCTTAGCTACTTACCTCCAAGCCCTTGTTCTCAGGGGTTGCTTTTGAATTGAAATTTCGATTGTCTCCCTAGTGGCACTCTCTTTTATTTCCATAACACTTATACAATACCTTTTACTACCCCAACTCCTATCTGAATATTTCTCAAGGATTACGATGTCGTATCTGCGAGACTGAATTTCCTATGCCGAGTTTCACTACAATTATCTTGCATGATCTACTTATTTATCTGGGACCTATTGTCTAGCCATAACTAAGCTCTTTCTTAATCAAATACTAACTACTCGTCAGCCCATGCTCATATTTATATTTTGCGTAACCTCTCTTGGGTTATGTCTTTTGTCTTAACTTACCGCACTTATTTATCAATAACATCTGATGTGCGAACCCTTATTGCATCTCCCCGGCATCCTGCTTGCATAATGTTCTGGGGTCGTAGCATATCTGTAGGATCTGAATAAATGCAATATCATTCCTTTCGCCATTTTACTGTATTCTTCCTTTACTATTCCACAGTTACCTAAACCACTTAACTCCGACTTAATACCATATCACACCATCTTCCCCCCTTTAGGGGAGTATTAACATTTAATAATGTGAAAATTTACCTATATATGTTTTAGCCCTTCATCTTTGGCGTCTTTTCATATCTTCACTGACTCTTACTCGCCTTGCGATAACTTAGCCTTCTAGTAATCATGTTGGAGTCACCAACTCATTTCTCGAAATAAGGATATGACTTATGGCACATATTCTTTTATAGTCTCAAGGCTTGTCTTCTCTTGTCTTTTCCTTTACTTGACTATAGACTCTGTCATCCTATCATATTATGAATTACCGTTATCACCCTTTTTATCACATCTTACTCGTAATGCTTCATTTACTCTCTTCTTATTCTCCCGCTAATATCTCTGTCTATTACCTTATTCTGAAAAACTTCAACAAAACATTCTTTCACTTTTATCTCCCCTTGCTCCATCTCACTGGCTCTTCGGGTCACCTAATATTCTCCTTTTACTAGGGGCGGGAGTCATACTAAGGTAAATATCTATCCCTTCTAAGATTCCACGACATGTCTCTAATATTTCTGAATGTTCCAGTATTCATATCTGACTGTACTATTCTAGAGTGCACCATCTGGTATGCACGATCTAATAGGGCCTCAAACAGGTCCACGTCGTCAAGAATTCTCTCTCTACTAGTGCTCTTACCTGCTGCTTTATTAGCCCTCTGGCTAGCTGTAATTTTTCTAATTGAAAGCATCTCTATATCATTAGCAGCCATAAGTCTTGTCTTGAACTCTCATGACTCAGCTCTATAGCATGATTTGGATTTGAAAGAAGGATAACAAACTCCTAAATGCCTTGTAGCTTCCTGTTTATATAATGTGCTGCACAACACATCTATAAACAAGTCTCTACTAGACACGACTTATTGACTCCCTAGGATAGAACTACTTTGATGCCAAGTTTGTCATGCCCCAAACCTGAAGAGGCGTGGCCGACACGCGGTGCCATACTCGGCCCGAGCGTACCACTTTGTAACTGTAAACTCTGGAGGGGTAACCCTCAACTTAGGCTGATGAGGCCATATTCTAAATCATCTGAAAATAATGTCTCTCTCATCTGAGGGGTAAATATACCCAAAAGCTGATATATATATATATATATATATATATATATATATATATATATATATATATATATATATATATATATATAACTGTGCAGGCTGACGAGCCTGCCATGAATGTCTCCAACGAGCAATACCAAACTAAACATATACACAGGGCTGGAAAGGCAACAATATTGATATACAAAATACACAGGACTCATCTACAAGCCTCTAGGGATAATTGAACTGTATCATGGTCGGGACAGGGGCTCGACCTACCTATCAAACCTCTATATATAAAATGGACTCCAACGTATAGACCCTGTAACTTCGAGGAAGTGGATCTTACCAACTAAGCTGATGTTTGACTTAGTCTACTGGGAGGTCTATCCAGCTGTCTATCAGGACCTGCAGGCATGAAATGGAGCGTCCCCGGCAAAAGGGACGTCAATAGAAAATAATGTACCGAGTCTGTAAGGCAGAAGAATAACTATAAGCTAAAACTGAACTGATAATATAATAACCGAATGTAATTGGGAGTCAAAACAATTTGAAAATATGCTTACCTACTGATACTGACTCATCTCTCTCAATATAGTAAGTAAAATAGTTGTCCAGCCCTATAAGGCTCGGTATATGTAACTGCTCTGCCGTAGTAGGCTCGCTCATAGGCGCTCGGCCATACTAGGCTCTGTATCTTGGCCATTCTGTGCTCGCTCATAGGCGCTCGACCATAGTAGGCTTGGTATATAACTTACCATCTGATCAGAGGTTTCCCAATACGGGCCTGCCCATCGATTATAGCTTGATGGTGGTGAAGGATACTGTAATACTGTATATATATAGACTCTCTGCTCTCTTGGCTGAAGAAGATAAGACTAAACTGAATATGAAGTCTCGATAAGGGAGAATGCTGTAACTTATGAGACTAAGACAATGTACATAAATTCAGGAATATGAACTTCTCGTTATGTCTCGTTATCAAACACATGTAGTTACTGGATCATGACAAAATTATGGAAAGGTTTAGCCTTAACGTACCTTACTACAACTGTCCAATAACCACGTTAAAATCGTCTCGTTGCACCTTAATCTACAACAACGATAACAATATTATCATCAAGTTATGGAAGGTACATATATCACACAACGAACGACAAGCTTATTTTGTATGAAAATAGGCAGCATCTCCCCTATAATCCTTACTTCCTCCATATTTAAGATAACACCAACAAGACAAGAACACAACAATAACAACATATATACATTATTTTCCAACCTTATATACACCACAAAATACTACAAACAACCCAAGCATACCTCAATCTCTTCATACACAAAACGACCATCGTAGTAGTGTCAAACATCCCGAAAATGTTACGACGAACGACCAGCCCACCACCCTGCATTTATGTGGTGTTTCTCCACACCCTTTCTCCTCGAAAACTCCCTAAAACAGTAGCAAAACACACAATCCAACAGAAACATAAAACAGCCCAGAAAGTAGTCCACTACAAGTTGAATAACTCGAACTCACGGCTTTCGATCACCATCCCATGAGTTCTTACAATTATAGAACGACTTACCATGTCTTTCCAGCAGAAAAAATGGATGAAAGAGAGCAGTAAACTTACCTTATTTCCTCAATTCGGTTAACTTCAAAACATAACACACGACTATCATACGACTAACATAACTCATAACATAACCTCCTTATCATGTTAAGCACCCTAGTCTGACCCTAAAAGTACATGTTATAATATTCCCAACTTGTCGACTTTTGATGAAACTTATTTTATTCAATTCGTTTAGCTTCTAAGCCTTCAAACCCTCTTGGTACTTGGTATTCATGATCTTAAGTATTTGTAACCTCCAAGTTAACATGATTAACTTGCTTTATATACTTTCACAGATGATCTCATTTCATAGCTTACATAAATTGACTTGCTACGTACTTTTACGTACACAACATGGGGTGTAACAATGCGTAATTGACCACTCTCAGAATCAAGCAAGCAGAACCTGAACCTTCACCACGTATTGTTGCATGCGCTCCTCTTTGGTTTCGAAGATCCCGTAGACCTGATTTACCACCAAGTGGGAGTCGTATCTTACTTCTATGACCTCGAAATCTAGTCCCTAGGCCAATTCGAGTCCTGCAATCAAAGCTTTATACTCTGCTTCGTTGTTAGTCAAAGGGACCGTTCTTATGGCCTGCCTTAGGGTTTCTCCCAAAGGCGTGGTTAATACTATGCCAAGCCTGGATCCCTTTACGTTAGAAGCTCCGTCCATAAATAAGGTCCAAACTCCCGATGTCGATTCTGTAACCATCACTGCTTCTTTGGTTGCCAGAGGCAGCAATCCAGGCTGAAATCGGCCATAAATTCGGCCAAAACTTGTGACTTAATCGCGGTCCTAGGTTTATACTCTATGTTGAATTCACTCATTTCGACGGCCCATTTGGCCAATCTACCCGAGAGTTCGGGTTTGTGAAGGATATTCTGCAGGGGAAATGTGGTCATCACAACTATCGGGTGACATTGGAAGTAAGGCCTCAGCTTCCTAGTGACGACTACGAGAGCTAAGGCTAGCTTCTCTAAATGCGGGTAGCGAGGTTCTACTCACGTTAAAATTCTACTAACGTAATAAATGGGAGATTGTGTACCTTCATACACAAGAACTAAAATGGTGCTTACCGCTACCTCCTAGACTGCTAGGTAGATAAATAGTGTTTCACCTTCCTTCGGCTTCGATAGTAATGGAGGGCTTGACAGGTACCTTTTCAAATCTATCAAATCCTGCTGGAATTCCGAGGTCCATTTGAAGTTGTTTTTCGTTTTGAGCAGCGCGAAAAATGGTGGCATTTCTCTGATGATCGAGAAATGACCCTACTCAAAGCGGCCAATCTCCCTATGAGCCTTTGAACTTCTTTCACCCTTGATAGATGGTCCGGGATGTCTTCGATGGCTTTGATCTTATCGGGGTCTATGATAAGTTAGAATTGCAGCATGATTATACCCCTACTTGCTATTACTTTTGTTATGAATTGCCACAAAATAACCCCAAAACCCTGACAAGCTGCGCTTGATTGCAGGTTTGAGCGACAAGATGACAAATGTCAAAGATCGGCTCGAAACAGAGTGAAACCTGCCAAGTGTCAAAGACCAGTTGAAGTGGGGAACAAGAAGACCTAGCGCGGACCGCACTGATTTGCCATGCGGCCGCGCTAGGAGATTCAGAGACTAGGTCATTCAAAGGGCAATCTGCGCGGTCCGCGCTCCTTTTTACGTTGTCCGCGTAGATGAGATTCAGAGAGATGGTGTTTTGCCAAAGTACTGCCACGCGGCCGCGCGCCCTTTTTACGCAGTCCGCGCCCGTCCTGAAATGCGGCCGCGCTCCATTTCTACGCGGTCCGCAATCCCAACTTCAGAGAATGGATTTCAAAGATTCCAAGAGCCAACGCGGCCGCGCTCTATTTCTGCGCGGTCCGCGCCTACCCCGCAGGGGCATTTTTGTCCAGATTTTCTAGCTCGGTATAAATAGATCTTTTTGATAATTTTAGGTCAGATTTTAACTACTGAACGAGAGCTGCGCTCGTGAGAAGTACTTTGTAGCCTAATTTGGCAATTTTACTCTTGAATATCATAGATTTAAAGTAGCAATCAATTATTATGTTCATTTCATCAACTATTTCTACTGTTTCTTCTTTAATTATGTCTAGCTAAACCCATTAGCTAGGGTTGTGGCTCAACCCTAGTGTGGGTAGTTAATGGGTGTTGCATTCTAGGGTGAGATTGAGATTGGGTATTTGTTATTTGGGTTGATTTTGTGTTTCAATCTAGAATTTGTGGTTGCAAACATGAATTCAAGCTTAGCGGGTCTAACTCTTCTTGAGAGAGAGAGTCTTATGACCCTAAAAGTTAACCCAACAAGGAATTGGGATGGACCCATGAGAATGGTAGTCCCAATTAACGGGTTAAACCTCGAAAGAGTAATTACCCTACTTGAGCCCTAGTTGCCCGGTCTAATTGGCCTACCTAATTGGTCTCGAGAGAGTCAATTGGGCAAAATCGTTCTCTCTACCGAGAGGTGTGAGAATGAGTGCACTTGTGTAACGGCTATAGCACTAAACCCAAACTTATCAATCTCCCCTTAGTAGCTTCTACCCGTTAGCTAGCCACCCAGGTAGTGTCACAACCCTAGTGCCTTTTTCTCATATCAAGCACAACTTAGCAATATTTCCCTAGCATAATTTAGCTTTAAATTCTTAGGTTACAGAATTAGTTTTAAATATAAAAATCCTCAAAAATATTTGGAGTGCAATTAGAAGTACAAACGCATTTCTAAACTGAACTGGCAATACAACTCCATTCCAAGCTCCCTGTGGAAATTCGACCCCGATCCACTATTCGGGTATTATTTATTGCTACCCACTCTTACTACCTTTGTGTAGTGTTGAGACGGCCGCGATCAACTTTTTGGCGCCGTTGCCGGGGAGCTTACGGTGTTGACTATCCGTTTAGTTAGTTTTGTGTTTTTCTTCTCTTTCCTTCTTGTTTACTAATTCTGTTGTGTCAATCATTCAGGTACTATGGCTCTCAATGCAAATGACCCTCTTGGCAACGTGAACGCGGGGGAGGAGGTAGAGGATCTTGAGCCCGACGAGGTTATACCACCTCAAGTTCCACGTCGAGGCCGTCCGGCCCATGCAAATGACAACAATCCTATTCCAGACCCTCTTCCGCCACCGCTCCCAAGATTTCTTCCTAATCAAGGGTACGCGAGTGCCATCGTTCCTCCCCGAATCCGGGTGGGGAACTTTCAAATCACAAATATCATGTTGACCTTGCTCGAGCAAAGGGCATATTTTACGGGCGCCTCCGACCAAAATGCATACAAGCACTTGAAGGGGTTCTTAGATACTTGCTGGGGCAGCAAACAAACAAACGTGTCAGAGGATGCGTTGCGATTGAGGCTTTTCCCATTTTCTCTTCGGGACAAAGCGTTGGACTGGTTAGAAAGGATACCAAATCATTCTATCACCACATGGGATGAATTGGCGGACAAATTTATTGCCAAGTTCTTTTCTCGAAGTCATATGGCGGCTCTTCGGGACGAGATTCTAGCCTTTAAGCAAATGCCAACGGAACCATTGCATGAGATCTGGGAGCGATATAGAACAATGGTGAAGGAGTGCCCTAACAACGACATGACTGAGGCGATGATCCAGCAAACTTTCTATAGGGGCATCAACACCACGAATCAGTGCATTGTGAACCAATTGGCCGATGGAAACTTTATGAAACTTTCTTACCAAGAGGCATGTGACGTACTTGATGAAATGGCTGACACCTCTTCGGCATGGAAAAGCCGAGCGAATGTACCCCAAGGTGACCCCACGGTCATCCATTTGCACAAGGAGTTGAGTGACCATGGTCAAGCTATTGCCGAACTTACAACAACAATGAATCAGTTGGCGAAGGCGCAATTGCAACAAGTACAAAACCCACGCCAAGTCAATGCAATGGAGAATGTTTCTATGCTAAAAAGAAGGCAAAGAGGGCAACAACAACCTCAAGGTAATGGTGAGCAGTTTGACAACAATGATGGTGGTGGTTATTCGAACGAGTGTTTTGATGATCAAAGTGAGGAATGCAAATATGTCAATAACTACCAAGGAAATAGAGGAAATCAAGGGAATCAACAATGGCGCCCCAAAACAATTGGGGCAATCAACAAGGAGGCGACAATTGGAATAACAATAATCAACAACAAGGTTGTAACAATTGGAACAATAACAATCAGAACAACAATTGGGGTAATCAAGGTAATAACCAAGGCAATTGGAATGGGAACAACAACAATATCAATCAAGGAGGGTGGAATAATGGTGGTAGGGGGCAAGGCTTTCAAAGGCCCCCCATGTTCCAACAACCAAACAATCCACCCCCCTTTCAGTCACAAGGGCCTAGTTCTTCTGGAAGTGATATGGGACGGATAGAAATGATGTTCGAGCAGATGATGAAAAAGAACCAAGATTCAGACGCACAATTGGCTTCGCATAACACATCTATCCGGAACCTAGGGGTGCAAATAGGGAAAATCTCTCAAGCCTTAAATACCCGACCAAAAGGTGCGCTACCAAGTGATACTGTAGTGAACCCGAAGGAGGGTAACAATCATGTGATGGCGGTTAGAACTAGGAGTGGAAGAGGCGGTGATATGCATGCCTCGGTTGAGAATCAAGTTGTGAATGATGAAATTGAGTTGCATGATGATGATGATGCACCTTTGAATGTTGACAATGTGGTTGAACCAATAGTGACAAATGATGTGCGGATTGGTATTGATGATGAGGCCGGGGTAGAGACTCAAGATACCGTGAACCCGTCTAGGGAACACATTATTGATATACCCGAGCCGGCGGTGCCCAAGGCCAAGGCACCCTTGCCTAGACCACCTCCACCATATCCTCAGCGGTTAGCAAAGCAAAAGAACGACAATCAGTTCAAGAAATTCATAGACATGATGAAGAGCCTCACAATCAATGTTCCTTTAGTGGAGGCACTTGAACAAATGCCTGGGTACGCAAAATTTATGAAGGATTTAGTCACCAAGAAGCGTTCTATGGAGTGTGAAACAATAAAGATGACGCACCAAGTTAGTGCGATTGTGCATTCTATGGCCCCGAAACTAGAAGACCCTGGAGCTTTCACTATTCCTTGCACTATCGGAAGTGCGGACTTTGCTAAGGCCCTATGTGACTTGGGGGCTAGCATTAATCTGATGCCGTACTCAGTCTTCAAGACTTTGGGAATTGGGCAACCTAGGCCAACCTCAATGAGACTTCAAATGGCGGACCGGTCGATGAAGAGGCCTTTAGGTATAAT
>NW_017672979.1:81367-157083 GCF_001879085.1 Nicotiana attenuata
AGATTGTCATGCTAAGACAGTCACGTTTGGCTATACCGGGTGTACCGAGGATCGAGTGGCGTGGTGTGACTGATCATGTTTCCAGTAGGGTGATTTCATTCCTAAAGGCCCAGCGTATGGTTGGGAAGGGTTGCCTTTCATATTTGGCGTTCATGAGGGATGTTGGAGCCGAGACTCCTAGCATTGATTCTGTTCCAGTTGTGAGGGAGTTTCCCGATGTCTTCCTTGCAGACTTGCCGGGCATGCCCCCGGATAGGGATATTGATTTTGGTATTGACTTTGTGCCGGGCACTCAGCCCATTTCTATTCCTCCATATCGTATGGCACCAGCGGAGTTGAAAGGATTGAAGGATCAGCTTCAGAACTCCTAGATAAGGGGTTCATTCGGCCTAGTGTGTCACCGTGGGGTGCACCGGTTCTATTTGTGAAGAAGATGGATGGCACCATGAGAATGTGCATTGACTACAGGCAATTGAACAAAGTAACAGTGAAGAACAAGTATCCCCTGCCTCGCATTGATGATTTATTTGACCAGCTTCAGGGAGCGAGGGTGTTCTCCAAGATTGATCTCCGTTCGGGCTATCACCAGTTGAAGATCAGGGATTCAGATATTATGAAGACTGCTTTCAGGACTAGATATGGGCACTATGAGTTTCTTGTTATGTCTTTTGGGCTGACCAATGCCCCAGCAGCGTTCATGCATTTGATGAACAGTGTATTTTGGCCTTATCTGGATTCGTTCGTTATTGATTTTATTGATGATATCCTGGTGTACTCGCATAGTCAAGAGGAGCACGCGCAACATTTTCGAGTTGTATTGCAGAGATTGAGGGAGGAGAAGCTTTATGCAAATTTCTCCAAGTGTGAGTTTTGGCTCAGTTCAGTGGCTTTCTTGGGGCACGTGGTGTCCAGCGAGGGTATTCAGGTCGACCCGAAGAAGATAGAGGCGGTGCAGAGTTGGCCTAGACCGACCTCAGCCACAGAGATTCGTAGTTTCCTTGGTTTGGCAGGGTATTATCGCCGGTTTGTTCAGGGATTTTCCTCTATTGCATCGCCCTTGACCAAGTTGACTCAGAAGGGGGATCCATTTGTATGGTCGGACGAGTGCGAGGAGAGCTTTCAGAAGCTCAAGACAACTTTGACCTCAGCTCCAGTATTGGTTTTGCCATCAGCTTCAGGTTCTTACACTGTATATTGTGATGCTTCGAGAGTTGGGATTGGATGTGTATTGATGCAGGAGGGTAGAGTTATTGCTTATGCTTCTCGTCAGTTGAAGCCCCACGAGAAGAACTACCCTGTACATGATTTGGAGTTGGCTGCTATAGTTCATGCTTTGAAGATTTGGAGGCACTACTTGTATGGCGTATCTTGTGAGGTATTCACCGATCATCGCAGTCTTCAGCATTTGTTCAAGCAAAAGGATCTTAATTTGAGGCAGCGGAGGTGGCTAGAGTTACTTAAGGATTATGATATTACCATTCTGTATCACCCGGGGAAGGCCAATGTAGTGGCCGATGCTTTGAGCCGAAAGGCAGTTAGTATGGGGAGTTTGGCGTATATTCCAGTTGGGGAGAGGCCCTTCGCAGTTGATGTTCAGGCCTTGGCCAATCGGTTGGTGAGACTAGATATTTCGGAGCCCAGTCGGGTGTTGGCTTGTGTGGTTTCTCGGTCTTCCTTATATGATCGCATCAGAGAGCGCCAGTATGATGATCCGTATTTGCTTGTCCTTAAGGACAGGGTTCAGCATGATGATGCCAGAGACGTGACTATTGGTGAGGATGGTGTGTTGAGGATGCAGGGCCGGATCTGTGTGCCCAATGTGGATGGGCTTAGGGAGTTGATATTGGAGGAGGCCCACAGCTCGCGGTATTCCATTCATCCGGGTGCCGCGAAGATGTATCAGGATTTGAGGCAGCACTATTGGTGGAGAAGAATGAAGGAAAGACATTGTAGGATTTGTGGCCCGGTGTCTCAACTGTCAGCAGGTGAAATATGAGCATCAGAGACCGGGTGGCGTACTTCAGCGGATGATTATTCCCGAGTGGAAGTGGGAGAGGATTACTATGGATTTCGTGAGTGGTCTCCCTCGGACTTTGAAGAAGTTTGATTCGATTTGGGTGATTGTGGATCGGCTGACCAAGTCCGCGCACTTCATTCCAGTATGTACTACCTATTCATCGGAGCGGCTGGCAGGGATCTTTATCCGGGAGATTGTTCGATTGCATGGTGTTCCAGTGTCTATTATCTCAGACAGGGGTACTCAGTTTACTTTTCAGTTCTGGAAGACTTTTCAGCGAGAGTTGGGTACACAGGTGGAGTTGAGCACAACATTTCATCCACAGACGGACGGACAGTCCGAGCGTACTATTCAGATATTGGAGGACATGTTGCGTGCCTGTGTTATTGATTTTGGAGGTTCTTGCGACGGGTTTTTGCCGCTTGCAGAGTTTGCCTACAACAACAGTTATCAATCGAGCATTCAGATGGCTCCATATGAGGCGTTGTATGGGAGGCGGTGTAGATCTCCTGTTGGTTGGTTCGAGCCCGACGAGGCTAGGCTATTGGGGACAGAGATGGTTCAGGATGCCTTGGAGAAGGTGAAGCTGATTCAGGAGAGGCTTCGTACAGCTCAGTCGCGTCAGAAGAGTTATGCGGACCGGAAGGTTCGAGATGTGTCTTATATGGTTGGTGAGAAGGTCTTGCTGAAGGTTTTGCCCATGAAGGGTGTTATGCGGTTTGGAAAGAAAGGGAAGTTGAGTCCGCGGTTTATTGGGCCTTTTGAGATACTTAGGAGGATTGGGGAGGTGGCCTATGAGCTTGCCCTGCCACCCAGCTTGTCGGCGTGCACCCGGTATTTCATGTATCTATGCTCCGAAAGTATGTTGGGGACCCATCCCATGTATTGGACTTCAGCACGGTTCAGTTGGATGATGATTTGACTTATGATGTAGAGCCAGCAGCCATTTTGGATCGTCAGGTTCGGAGGTTGAGGTCAAAGGATGTTGTTTCGTTGAAAGTGCAATGGAGAGGTCGGCCCGTGGAGGAGGCTACCTGGGAGACCGAGCGTGAGATGCGGAGCAGATACCCCCACCTATTTGAGACTTCAGGTATATTTCTTGACTCGCTCGAGGACGAGCGTTTGTTTAAGTTGGGGAGGATGTGACGACCCGACCCGTCGTCACCTGAGTTACCGCCCCGTTTTCCCCATTTTCTATTTCTTTATGCTTCATTATCAGTGTTGGGTGTAACGAGTTGATTTGGATTGGTTCTAGAAGGAAATGAGACACTTAGTCTCTTTAAGGAAGGTTTATTTTGGAAAAGTCAACCGGACGTTGACTTATGTGTAGAGGGCTCGGATATGAATTCCGATGATTCGGTTAGCTTCGGGGGATGATTTGTGACTTACGAGTGTGATCGGAAGTAATTTTAGAGGTCCCGTGTAGAATTAGGCTTGAATTGGCGAAGTTAGTATTTTGGCGAATTCCGGTTGATAGGTGAGATTTTGATCCGAGGGTCAGAATGGAATTTCGAGAGTTGCAGTAGCTTCGTTAGGTGATTTGGGATGTGTGTGCCAAATTTCAGGTCATTCGGAGGTGTTTTGATTGGGTTTTTGATCGAATGCGTGTTTCGGAAGTTTTAGAAGAACTTAGGCTTGAATCTGATGTAATTTGGTGGTTTTGGTGTTGTTTGAGGTGTTCTGATGATTGGAGCAAGTTTCAATGATGTGTTAGGATGCGTTGATGCTTTTGGTCGAGGTCCCGGGGGCCTCGGGGTGATTTCGGATGGCCAACGGAAGGTTTTTGAGACTTAAGTGTTGCAGAAAAATTGCAGGCCAGTGCTGCAGGATTTTGCTCTATGCGATCGCAGGAGTGGAGATGCGATCGCATAGAAGGATTTCGAGGGGTTGTTTGGTTGTTCAATGCGATCGCATAGGGGTGCATGCGATCGCACAGTGTAAATCTGATCCGGGATTTTTAGTAGAAATTTGTTCAATGCGGTCGCAGGAGTTGGTGTGCGATCGCATAGGCTAGCACCTTATGCATTGCGATCGCATGGGCATATCCACTATCCATAGGGTTAAATTTTGGAGTTTGAATTTTGTGCATTGCAATCGCAAGTCTGGTGCTGCGATTGCATAGAGGAAAAGAGGTCTGGGCAGAAGGGTTTTATTAAATATTTCATCCGCGAACCAAGTCTTATTTCCACCATTTTTGAGCAACCTTGAGAGCTTTTGGACGATAATTGAAGGGGATTTCGACTGGGATTGATTGGAGGTGAGTTCTATGGCTTAAATACATGACTTAATGGAAGAATTAACCTAGAAATTTATGGAAATTCATCAAAAAGGGAGAAAAGTTAGGGCTTGGTTTTTGGTATTTTAAAGTGGGTTTTGATGGGTTATTTGAACTCGGATTTGGGAGTTCTTGGTATGTATAGACTCGTGGCGAGATAAGGAATCCGATGATGTTAAATTTTCTGATTTTCGAGAAGTGGGCCCGAGGCTCAGGTTTTGCAAATTTCGCGATTTTCGATGTTTTTCGATTCTTTTCGATTGGGTTATGTTCCCTTAGCCTATTGTAACATATTCGTTGTGGTTTTGATCAGATTCGACACGCGAGGAGGTCGATTCACGAGGCAAGGGTATAGCGAGCTAGGATTTTGGCCGGCTTGAGGTCAGTAATTATAGTAAATGATATCCTGAGGGTTTGAAACCCCGGATTTGCACAACGTAGTGCTGTATTGAGGTGAAACACGCGCTTAATGGCGAGCGCAGGGTTGTTTACTACTGGGGATTGTGACTTGGTCCGTCCCGATTAATATTTTTACCGCGTATTTGACTTAAATGTATTTGTTACCAACATGATTTGGGCCTATTGCCATATTTTGGGCTTCATGCCGACTACTTGAATCCTTCGTGGATTTTTATCACTGTTTCCTCACCATTTTAATATACTACTTGAACTCAATCCTGTTGATTATACTGCTTTACAAACTCAGCTGCTTAATTGAACTTTAAGACTTAAATGACATTTCCACTATTGTTTGGGCTGAGCACTACTATTTTATTGATGCTTGAGGGGCTTATGATGTTTTCTGGACTGAGTGAGGTCGAGGGCCATATGTGAGGAGGCTTTCAGGCCTCGAGTGTGATGTGAGGAGGCTTTCAGGCCTCGAGTGTGATGTGAGGAGGCTTTCAGGCCTTATGTGTGATGTGAGAAGGCTTTCAGGCCTTATTGTTATATAGCGTTTGGGCCGTAAGGGGCCCATCTGGAGTCCGCACACCCACAGTCAGCGCGGGTACCCATATGATCTGAGAGTGAGCTCGAGGGGCTGATATTATGCTGAGTGAGTGATACTGAGCCTGAGGGGCTGATACTGTTTTGAGCGATTGATACTGGGCCCGAGAGGCAGATTTCTACTCATTATTTACTTGTTGTTTTATCTGATTTACCTGTTTGTTTGAAAGGAGATTTCATTTGACTTCTACTGTTAGTAGCTTTAAATGATTTTTACTGCCTGATATAGAATTGCCTTGTGCACTTATGTGTGTTCTTGCCTTCGGTTATTATTTATTATTATTCCTCACTGGGTCGGAGTACTCACATTACTCCCTGCACCATGTGTGCAGATTCAGGCATAGTAGAGTCCGCTCCTTAGCACTGATATTCTTCACTGACAGGCAGCGAGTTGGAGCTTCGAGGTAGCTGTTGACGTCCACAGCCCCTTGACTCCCCTATTTTATGTTATTTCAGTTCCTTCAGACTATTGTATCAGATATTCTATTTCTTAGGCTTATAGCAACTCTGTAGTAGCTCATGACTTGTGACACCCCGGTTTGGGCTGTGTCGGGGTGATTTCCTTTGTTATTATCGTTGTTCCGTATTATTGACTATATTAAGCATGTGTTAGAATTGTTAGTGTTAATTAATTGCTTAAAAGATGTGTTTGCGTTGTTCTGGCTGGCCTTGTCTTCACGAGACGCGCCATCACGGCCGGGTTTGGGAATTGGGTCGTGACAATGTTATTGTTTATGATATTGTCTCCCTTGCCGGGATGTTATTGTTTATGATATTGTCTCCCTTGCCGGGATATGGTTGTTTCTTTATTGTTTCCTTGACGGGATTCTGTTGTGATTAGTGTTCACAACAATATTAAATGGATCGGGTTGCACGCCTGATAAGTTAGAATTGTAGCATGATTATACCCCTACTTGCTATTGCTTTTGTTATGAATTGCCACAAAATAACCCCAAAACCCTTACAAGTTGCGCTTGATTGCAGGTTTGAGCGACAAGATGACAAACGTCAAAGATCGGCTCAAAACGGAGTGAAACCTGCCAAGCGTCAAAGACCAATTGAAGTGGGGAACAAGAATACCTAGCGCGGACCGCACTGATTTGCCACGCGGCCGCGTTAGGAGATTCAGAGACTGGGTCATTCAAAGGGCAATCTGCGCGGTCCGCGCTCCTTTTTACGCGATCCGTGTAGATGAGATTCAGAGAGATGGTGTTTTTGCCAAAGTACTGCCACGCGGCCGCGCGCCCTTTTTACGCGGTCTGCGCCCGTCCTAAAATGCGGCCGCGCTCCATTTCTGCGTGGTCCGCGGTCCCAACTTCAGAGAACAGAGTTCAAAGAGTCCAAGAGCCAACGCGGTCGCGCTCCCTTTTTGCGCGGTCCGCGCCTACCCCGCAGGGGCATTTTTGTCCAGATTTTCTAGCTCGGTATAAATAGATCTTTTTGATATTTTTAGGTCAGGTTTTAACTACTGAACGAGAGCTGCGCTCGTGAGAAGTATTTTGTAGCCTAATTTGGCAATTTTACTCTTGACTATCATAGATTTTAAGTAGTAATCAATTATTATGTTCATTTCATCATCTATTTCTATTGTCTCTTCTTTAATTATGTCTAGCTAAACCCATTAGCTAGGGTTGTGGCTCAACCCTAGTGTGGGTAGTTAATGGGTGTTGCATTCTAGGGTGAGATTGAGATTGGGCATTTGTTATTTGGGTTGATTTTGTGTTTCAATCTAGAATTTATGGTTGCAAACATGAATTCAAGCTTAGCGGGTCTAACTCTTCTTGAGAGAGAGAGTCATATGACCCTAAAAGTTAACCCAACAAGGAATTGGGATGGACCCATGAGAATGGTAGTTCTAATTAACGGGTTAAACCTCGAAAGAGTAATTACCCTACTTGAGCCCTAGTTGCCCGGTCTAATTGGCCTACCTAATTGGTCTCGAGAGAGTCAATTGGGCAAAATCGTTCTCTTTACCGAGAGGTGTGAGAATGAGTACACTTGTGTAACGGCTATAGCACTAAACCCAGATTTATCAATCTCCTCTTAGTAGCTTCTATCCGTTAGCTAGCCACCTAGGTAGTGTCACAACCCTAGTGCCTTTTTCCCATATCATGCACAACTTATAAATATTTCCTTAGCATAATTTAGCTTTAATTCTTAGGTTACAAAAGTAGTTTTAAATATAAAAACCCTCAAAAATGTTAGGAGTGCAATTAGAAGTACAAACGCAATTCTAAACTAAACCGGCAATACAACTCCATTCCAGGCTCCCTGTGGAAATTCGACCCCGATCCACTATTCGGGTATTAGTTATTGCTACCCACCCTTACTACCATTGTGTAGTGTTGAGACGGCCGCGATCAACTTTTTGGCGCCATTGCCGGGGAGCTTACGCTGTTGACTATCGGTTTAGTTAGTTTTGTGTTTTGCTTCTCTTTCCTTCTTGTTTACTAATTCTGTTGTGTCAATCATTCAGGTACTATGGCTCTCAATGCAAACGACCCTCTTGGCAACGTGAACGCGGGGGAGGAGGTAGAGGATCTTGAGCCCGACGAGGTTATACCACCTCAAGTTCGACGTTGAGGCCGTCCGGCCCACGCAAATGACAACAATCCTATTCCAGACCCTCCTCCGCCACCGCCAAGAGCGGTCCCAAGAGTTCTTCCTAATCAAGGGTACGCGAGTGCCATCGTTCCTCCCCGAATCCGGGCTGGGAACTTTCAAATCACAAATGTCATGTTGACCTTGCTCGAGCAAAGGGGATATTTTACGGGCGCCTCCGACCAAAATGCATACAAGCACTTGAAGGGGTTCGTAGATACTTGCTGGGGCAGCAAACAAACAAACGTGTCATAGGATGCGTTGCGATTGAGGCTTTTCCCGTTTTCTCTTCGGGGCAAAGCGTTGGACTGGTTAGAAAGGTTACCAAATCATTCTATCACCACATGGGATGAATTGGCAGACAAATTTATTGCCAAGTTCTTTTCTCCAAGTCATATGGCGGCTCTTCGGGACGAGATTCTAGCTTTCAAGCAAATGCCAACGGAACCATTGCATGAGATCTGGGAGCGATATAGGACAATGGTGAAGGAGTGCCCTAACAACGACATGACTGAGGCGATGATCCAGCAGACTTTCTATAGGGGCATCAACACCACGAATCAGTGCATTGTGAACCAATTGGCCGGTGGGAACTTTATGAAACTTTCTTACCAAGAGGCATGTGACGTACTTGATGAAATGGCCGACACCTCTTCGGCATGGCAAAGCCGAGCGAATGTGCCCCAAGGTGACCCCACGGTCATCCATTTGCACAAGTAGTTGAGTGACCATGGCCAAGCTATTGCCGAACTTACAACAACAATGAATCAGTTGGCGAAGGCGCAATTGCAACAAGTACAAAACCTGCGCCAAGTCAATGCAATGGAGAATGTTTCTATGCTAAAAAGGAGGCAAAGAGGGCAACAACAACCTCAAGGTAATGGTGAGCAGTTTGACAACAACAATGATGGTGGTGGTTATTCGAACAAGTGTTTTGATGATCAAAGTGAGGAATGCCAATATGTCAATAACTACCAAAGGAAAATAGAGGAAAATCAAAGGGAAATCAAACAAATAGGCGNGGAATGGGATGTTGCAGCCAATCTCTGAGTGGAGCAATTGAATGAGCTTGATGAGTTTAGATTTCACGCCTACTCCAGCTCGTCTTTGTACAAGGACAAGATGAAGTACCTTCACGACAAATATGCTCGGGGAAAGGAATTCAAGGTCGGTGATATGGTTCTTCTTTTCAACTCCCGGTTGAGGTTATTTCCGGGCAAACTCAAGTCTAAGTGGAGTGGCCCTTTTGAAGTGGTATTTGTGACTCCCTTTGGTGCTCTTGATCTCAAAAACAAAAATGGTGAGGTATTCCGGGTCAATGGGCATCGTGTGAAGCATTACTTGGGGAAGATTGATGACAGCCACGTGGTGGAAATCCTTCATTTGAAATGATGAGATGGTAACATGCGTCGAGCCGCGACGTTAAATCAGGCGCTTCTTGGGAGGCAACCCATGTCTTTTTCTATTTCGTTGATTTTCTTTATAGACTAGGATTTTTGAGCTAATGGTTTGTGAGATGTTGCAGGGATAATGTTGAACCAGTGCAGAACAAAAAAAAAATTGTCAGGTCTCTGAAGTTTGCCAACGCGGCCGCGCTACAAAACAGTGCGGTCCGCGTAGGCTGGTCCAATGGGGTATTAAGTCTCTGAAGTTTCCAGCACGGCCGCGGAGCATTTTTGTGCGGTCCGCGCTGGGAGAGCTAAAATGTCATGCTCTCTGAAGTTTTCCTACGCGGCCGCGTAACAAAACAGTGCGGTCCGCGTGGGACGCTCATCTCAATGTGAAGGAGTGAAATCCAGCGCGGTCCGCGTCCATTTTTGTGCGGCCGCGTTGGTAGGTAGGTGATGGGTCCCACAGTTTTTCCTATGAATAGAGACCCTAGGCCTCATTTTACCCTTTACGCACTTTGACCTCCTGGGCTAAAACTTTTACTATTCACTGACCTTTGCTTCAAAGAGTTGAATCTTCATAACACCTGGTAACATTCCTTGCTAATTTCATTCATAGTTTTAATTTTTAATTATTGTGCTTGCTTCACAGTAGTGTAACTTCTTATTTTCTTCTCATTTTTCTTAGGTTTAATGATTAGCTTAGTTTTTTTTTTGTATTCATCTTGAACATTGGGCATGAACTTCAATATGAGAAATTGAGTAGGGACAACTAGGACCCAAAGACTTGATGAAAAATGGACCAAAATGCTAAACCCTAGCTCTGTTCATTTAAATAGCCCTGTGCGGCCGCGCATCATTTGTGTGCGGTCCGCGTCGTTTTCTCTGTTGTGCCTACTTAGACCAGCGCGGCCGCGTCACATTTTTGTGCGGTCCGCGCTGGCCCAACGTGGTCGCGGTCCATATCAGTGCGGATCGCGTTGGGGGGATTCAGAGAGCTTCACCAGGAGGCATATGCCCTGCGCGGTCCGCGCTCCAAACCTACGCGGTCCGTGCCCCCATATACTGTTTCTGTGTTATGCATATTTCCTGTGTTTTCTCCTCCTATGTAACTCATTTAATTCACTGCATGTGCTTAAACTAACAATGTTAGACGTGTATTTTTGCAGATCATGGTTAAGAAACGAGGAGGTACAGAACAACAACAACCCGGGAGAGGTGGTTCCTCCCGAGGGGGAAAAGGAAAGAGAATTGCTAAACTCACTCCTCAGGCCCGGGCAAACATTAAAAAGACCCGTAAGCTGATACGAGCTACTGATAGGGCTGCCTCCCACTCTTCGGGGAGTGAGTATGCACCCTCCCGGAGCATCACCTCAGAATCAGCCCCCACTCACACCTCTAACCCATTCCAACTACATGACACTCCTCCACCTTCACCCACCTCCAAGAGACCGGTCAATGTAATTTCGGATTCGTCTGATGAGTCTGTAGCAAGAAGTGAGGCACAATACTCCACCTCCCCCACAGCTTCATTATCTGGGGAGAGTGCAGGATATAGTGAGGGAGGTGAGCCTCAAGTCGGGGAAGTTGATCGAACCAGAAAGCCTGAAGCTTGGGCAGACAGATTTGTTAGTGAGATAGCATTCCACAAATTTAGAGAGTGGTGGCCCGTGAGGAAATTGATCCTGGAGAGACAATTCATTGACAGTGATCTTCTACCCCTCAACCAAAAGGTGCAAGAGCAATTCCGTACTAGAGATGGCTGGGGTTTCTTCAAGGAGAGGTGTATTGAGGCCAATGATCATATGGTAAAAGAGTTCTATTGCAATGTTTCTCATGTGGTTAAGGACACAAAGGCGACGAAGGTGCGGGATAAAATGGTGTTGTTTGATGGGAAGTCCTTGAATGAATATTTGGGATTCAAAGAGGAAGATGAAATAGAATACTTGGCGAAGCTAGCAATAGGTGAAGAGGTGCGTCCTTGGTTGGCCGAGTACTTGGCAGCCCCGGGCACTGTTCCAAAATGGTTGAAGGCGGGGGAGAAGATTCTGCGGAACACATTTAATTTTGAGGCAAAGGGTTGGTTGACATTTGTTTGTAGTAGACTTGATCCCTCCACACATGATCACTCAGTTCCTCTCGCTCGGGCTGTTCTTGTGGCATCTATCATGGCTGGGCTTCCTCTCAATGTGGGCAATATAATCTCGAGGGTGATCTCTACAGTCGGACAGGAGACCAACACAAACTACCCCTTCCCGAACACTCTGTCCATGTACTTTAGGGATTTGGAGGTGAAGAAAAAGCGATTTGATGTCAAGACAAAGCCGGTGGCCCCCTATTCATGGTATAGCCAATTGGGTTCAGACAACCCAAAATCCAAAAAGTACCAGCCACCCACCTCTGCCCCAACTGGCCAGTCTGAAGAGCCAGTTGCGGTAGAGCCTTCTATTGGACCATCCTCCATCCCGACCACTTCCACCAGTGAGCCCTTACCCCCAGGTCCTTCTACTTCAGCTGACCCGGCAGTTCCTGTTTCAAAGACTCATCGATTCACTGCCCATCAGCTCAGTCAGTCCTTAGCCAGTCTAAACAACTGGATGTCAGCAGCGACATCCAAGTTGTCCACTTTGGCTACTACAGTTGAGGCACAGCCAGCACCAGCCATTGCTCAGATTCCTCCTTCCATTGAGGAGACATTGAAGAAGCTCCTGGCCAACCAGGAGAAGATATTGGAGACCCAGGCCACCTTGACTACGGCAGTAGCCTCACATGGCAAAGATTTGAAAGAGCTTGCAAAGGAACATAAGAAAATGAGAAAGTCGAGGGCGTCTAGGGAGTCGGTAAAGAAGCTGCGAGCAGATGTGGACAAGCTTTTGGCAGATCAGATGCCATTAGACTTGCTATTGGGAGATCCAGCTCTAGATCCAGCAGCAGCACAGCCACAGCAGGAGGAGGAGCCTAGGCACCCAAGGAAGAAGAGGAAGCTTCCTAGCACTGAGGGTGTTGTGATAGAGGTGGCACAGGTTCAGGAGGGTACTTCCACTGCTCCTCTAGATGTTCAGCCGGTCCATGACCCGGCCCCTGTCCCAGCAGCAGAGCAGCAGCAGGCCGGGAACCAGTCTAAGGTTCCTGCCAGTACAGCGGACCAGGGGACCACTGATCAGCCCATGCAGCCGGACCAGGCTTGAGGAGCCATTCTATATCCTTTCTCTGTTTTTATGCTTATTTTGGTAGTTGGCATTGGGGACAATGCCAGCTCTTATTCGTGGGGGTGCGCCCTACTGTTTTGATACATTTGGATGACTGTATATATTTGACTTTTAGTTTATGTTTTAGATTTGATAGTTGGCCTGTATATAACTGCTAATTTTGGCTACTTCTCTACTTTATGTATATATTCATCCCCGTTGTATATTCTACTCCCCATTGTACATATTCATTCCGTTTTTCTATTTTCGTTAAAAATTTTCATTTTTAGCTTGGTATTTAGGCTCGTAGCCTTTTGTTTTGGTTTTGGCTTTGTCAATAAGCCCTTGGTTTTCTTAATACCACGGTTCTTTCCAAGGGTAGAGTGTTGTGTGAACCGGGTGGCTCTTCCCAATGATGGATGGCGTGACAACCTTCTTAAGGGTTTGAGTCCGTGTTTGATTTCTTTTTCTTTTGAGTTTGCGTAGTTAAGGGTACCTCAAGCAAAGCTTCACTTGGTCCTAACACATTTGCCTTTGATCCCATGGTCAAAGACATAATGTTGTGCTTAGGATGGTGAAAGTTGTGGCCTTGAGACTCTTGTGTTGACCAAAAAATCATCATGTGGTCTTGTTGAACCATTGTGCGCTTGAATCGTAACTAAGGTCATTGTGGGCCCTCAACTCGATGTCTTTAGCAATCCTTGAGGGTGTGTGGTGAGAATTAGAATTGTGAGTCCAAGTCCCGAGACGATGGTCTAGAACTTGCCCCGAATGTTTATTGAGGCAAAATCCTAGGTGAAATATGACTTGAGAAGTGATTATAGGCTCTCCTTGATCCAAATGCTAAGTTGAACAACTCCATAGCCTACCAATAAAATGATTCCCTAGTTAACCCTTTTTGATCCTTAAACTTTCTTCTTTCAAGAACCAAAACTACAAGCATATACCCGTTTTTAATGAGACCCTCTCTTGGCACCCACATCTTCCCTTGAGTAAATGACAAATGTCTAAGTTTAGGGGGAGAGGCAAGAAAGGAAACAATGTGGTAAAAGGTACAAAAGCAAAAGAAAATAAAGGCAATGAAAAAGGAAGAAAAGACAAGACAAAAAGAAAGACCAAAGTGAATAAGGTCAAAAAGGGGATTCAAAGAAAACAAAGGTGAAAAAGCAGAAAAAGGAGAAATGTGTTGAATTGCATGAGAAATAGTGACAGTGTGTCTCTCTAACCCCCTTGAAAAGAAGTAAATGCTCAAATGAGTCAAGAAATGTGTGTCAAATGAATCAAAAGAAGTGCTTAAGGGAAGATTGAACCCGCTTGAACAAAATCATGCCCGATCCTTGCCCAAAAGCCTTTACAATGACTCCACAAAAGCCATATATGATCTTGAGTTGAACGATACCTACATTAGTGGATACTTACATAAGGGGCAAGCATATGGTACCTAAAGCCGGATTTGTGACCTTCTTTTTGAGAGAATTGAGCGAAAATCCCATCAACCTCGGTTTGTGTGTCACTACTCTAAAAGGTGAGGTCCACTTAGGGAGAGTTGAGAATGTTTGAGTTTGGGTTCCACAATGAACAAGGTACTTGAGAAAAGCTCTTTGATGAAATGTGTCAACCCTTGATGCTCTTATGGCACACTTGATCCATAGTTTTCAAAAGCCTAAAATGTGTTAATGATGCATTCGTATTGAGGGCAATTGTTAGTCCCAGTTGATGCTTGTTGAGGTACTTTAGGATAGCTGGAAATTCTTGGATTGCTCTTTTGGGGTAGGTCTTATTTTGTTTGCTTGAGGACAAGCAAAGGTTTAAGTTTAGGGGAGTTGATAAGTTAGAATTGTAGCATGATTATACCCCTACTTGCTATTGCTTTTGTTATGAATTGCCACAAAATAACCCCAAAACCCTCACAAGTTGCGCTTGATTGCAGGTTTGAGCGACAAGATGACAAATGTCAAAGATCGGCTCGAAATGGAGTGAAACCTGCCAAGTGTTAAAGACCAATTGAAGTGGGGAACAAGAAGACCTAGCGCGGACCGCACTGATTTGCCACGCGGCCGCGCTAGGAGATTCAAAGACTGGGTCATTCAAAGGGAAATCTGCGCGGTCCGCTCCTTTTTACGTGGTCCGCGTAGATGAGATTCAGAGAGATGGTGTTTTGCCAAAGTACTGCCACGCGGCCACGCGGCCGCGCGCCCTTTTTACGCGGTCCGCACCCGTCCTGAAATGCGGCCGCGCTCCATTTCTGCGCGGTCCGCAATCCCAACTTCAGAGAACAGAGTTCAAAGAGTCCAAGAGCCAACGCGGCCGCGCTCCATTTCTACACGGTCCGCGCCTACCTCGCTGGGGCATTTTTGTCCAGATTTTCTAGCTCGGTATAAATAGATCTTTTTGATATTTTTAGGTCAGATTTTAACTACTGAACGAGAGCTGTGCTCGTGAGAAGTACTTTGTAGCCTAATTTGGCAATTTTACTCTTGAATATCATAGATTTAAAGTAGCAATCAATTATTATGTTCATTTCATCAACTATTTCTATTCTTTCTTCTTTAATTATGTCTAGCTAAACCCATTAGCTAGGGTTGTGGCTCAACCCTAGTGTGGGTAGTTAATGGGTGTTGCATTCTAGGGTGAGATTGAGATTGGGTATTTGTTATTTGGGTTGATTTTGTGTTTCAATCTAGAATTTGTGGTTGCAAACATGAATTCAAGCTTAGCGGGTCTAACTCTTCTTGAGAGAGAGAGTCTTATGACCCTAAAAGTTAACCTAACAAGGAATTGGGATGGACCCATGAGAATGGTAGTCCCAATTAACGGGTTAAACCTCGAAAGAGTAATTACCCTACTTGAGCCCTAGTTGCCCGGTCTAATTGGCCTACCTAATTGGTCTCGAGAGAGTCAATTGGGCAAAATCGTTCTCTCTACCGAGAGGTGTGAGAATGAGTGCACTTGTGTAACGGCTATAGCACTAAACCCAAACTTATCAATCTCCCCTTAGTAGCTTCTACCCGTTAGCTAGCCACCTAGGTAGTGTCACAACCCTAGTGCCTTTTTCTCATATCAAGCACAACTTAGCAATATTTCCCTAGCATAATTTAGCTTTAAATTCTTAGGTTACAGAAGTAGTTTTAAATATAAAAATCCTCAAAAATGTTAGGAGTGCAATTAGAAGTACAAACGCATTTCTAAACTAAACTGGCAATACAACTCCATTCCAAGCTCCCTGTGGAAATTCGACCCCGATCTACTATTCAGGTATTAGTTATTGCTACCCACTCTTACTACCTTTGTGTAGTGTTGTGATGGCCGCGATCAGTCTACCTCAATCCTCCTTTGTGATACCAGAAATTCTAGGAACTTGCCGGAGCTGACCCCGAACGCGCACTTCTCGGGGTTAAGCTTCATGTTATGCTTCCTTAGGATGTCAAAATTTTCTTGGAAATGCTTAAGCTGATCACCTGCGTTCAACATTTGATATATGTTTGGTAGTGGGATTGAGTCCTTTAGACACGCCTTATTCAAGTCCTTATAGTCTACACACATACGAAATTTATTTTTCTTCTTAGGAACTACTACTTCATTAGATAGCCATTCTGGATACTTTTACCTCTCAGATAAAACCGATATCAAGTAGGCGAGTTACCTCTTCTTTGACGAGTTTATTCCTGGCCTCCGCAATAGGGCGTTTCTTTTGTCTTAGCAGAGGGATGCTGGGATCCAAGCTTAACTTTTGTATGGCCACTTCTGTTGGGATACCTGTCATATCCGCATGCGACCATGCAAAACAATCGGCATTATACTTAAGAAATGCAATAAATCCAGACCTGAGGTCGGGGTGCAGTCCTGTTCCCAAGTGGAATTTCCTCTCCAAAAACTTTTCAAACAATGCAACATGCTCGAGCTCTTCCGCTGTGGACTTTGTTGCATATGTCTCTTCTGGTACCTAGAAATATCTTGGCACCTGATAAGATTCCGACACTTCTTCCCCCTAGTTAACTTCACTTGATTCGGGAGTAAGCGCCGGTTCCTGTAATTTCTATGCCGCACGCTCCATCCCTTTGCTACTGGAGACCAAAATCGCATTCGTCTCCCTTTCCGGCGGTTGGTCGCCTTTTATCTGTTTAATCCCTTCAGGAGTTGGGAATTTCAACAATTGATGATATGTTAACAGTACCACTCCCATCTCATGCAACCACGGTCTTCCCAGAATAATGTTATAACCCATATCACCGTCCACAACCTCAAAAGGGTTGTCTTCATCACCCCCTCGGCATTTGTGGGCAACAGGATCTCTCCTCGGGTCGTTACGCTTGCAAGGTTGAACCCGGCGAGGAGTTTTGTGGCCGTAGTGATGCTTCTGGTAAGATTGGTCTAGGCAGTGAAGCCCTTCTTTGCAAATGAGAGGGCTGTCTCGCGATCGCAACGGATTTCCCATCCTAAGCTTCGCGAATGCAGTCAGCCTTTCACGAACGCGAAGAGCAAATGCGACTGACCCACCCTAGGCCCTTTGTTCTATGCGACGCAGACCCTTATACGCGAAAACAAAGGCTACCAATCCCAGACCTTTGCAATCGTGGCCCCATGTACGCGAACGTGAAGGGCGCAATGCCCAGTCCCCCTATTGCTTCTCCGCGAATGCGACTCCACCTCCGTATTCGCGAAGAAGGAAACCAGAACCAGCATTATCAGATTTTTAGACTTAGCTCCGGGTGGTCCAAAATTCACCTGAGCCACCCGGGACCCCGACCAATACCACCAACAAGTCCATAAACATAATTCGGACATGCTCAAACTCTCGAAACACGTAAAAAAGCCTCTAAATCAAGAATCGTACCCAGAAACCAACTGGAATCAACTTATGAACTTCAAACTTTTAAATTAGCTCCGAACGCGTCAAATCATACTTAGACTACTCGGAATGACACCAAATTTTTTGTACAAGTCATAAATCACCATAGAGAACCATTCCTAGGTTCAGAATCCCAAACGGACCTTGATAACACCAAAGTCTACTCCAAACCAGATTTAAAGAGCTAGAAAACCTTCAATGAACCAACTTTCCACATTAAGCGTCGAAACGCTTCTGGGTTACCTGAAACCTGATTAGAACACACTCTCAAGTCCGAAATCATCATACAAACATATTGGAGCCTTCCAATCCCGATTTCGAGGTCGTTTACTCAAAATGTTGATTCAAGTCAAACTTGGCCATCTTAGGTCACTATTAAGGAACTAAGTGTTCCGATTTCAACTTGAACCCTTCTAAACCTAAACCAACCATCCCCGCAAGTCATAAAATAGTAAAAGCACATATGGGGAGTTTTAATTAGGGGAACGAGTATCAATTAAGAAAAATGACTGGTCGGGTCGTTATAACTGGCCTCTTCTGAAGCAGTAACGAGTTGCTCTGGTACGGAGTGCTCCGGATGCTTTTGGATCTTCCGGAAGTTTTCCATGCTCAAGATAGTCGATGATCTCATTTATCCAGTCCCAGACCAAATTGGTCGCGTTTACTTCATAATAATCGTCCGCATCCAATACCAAATGCATAAGCTGCAGGACCGTACCGGAGTTTGATCCCTTCATTTTCGTGGACAAGCCCAGATTGGCCAGTTCAACTACTTATGAAAATCTCACGTTACATATGCATCTCTCTTTTAATTTAGAGATGACTTTTGTTAGAATTGATGTGGACCCCACCTTATGTGGTGGCTTAACCACATATTCTTAAACGTGCCACATGATCCCCATGACTTAAGAGTCATATATCCTAAGGTGGCTTGCTGTCGCATTTTTTTTTTGGGGGGGGGGGGGGGGAGGGGGTTGATAGCATATCCAAGTGTTATAATTAATTATCTGATCTTCCCCCAAATATTATTAATTACCCAATTTTCTACATAATTAAGAATTATCTCAAATTACTTAAAATACTACTCACTTTAACACACTTTGTGTACCCTACTATCATGGTCATGTGGTACCTTGTATGGCACTAGTCCATAAATACGGGGTATTATAGCTCAGACCATATTTTATCCCAAATCGACAAATTTTGACGAAACTCACTTTCTTCGATTTGCTTACCCTCTCGCCTTCACGAATTTACTTATCACTTGTTTGAAATAGCATAATACTTATAATCTCCAAATAATCTTTTCCTTGAATTGATGTCAATTATCGTACGACCAATTCAACATACAATACTACAAGGTATAACATCGCCGTAATATAATACTGCGGAGCGTAACATCATCGTAATATAATACTGCGGAGCGTAACATCGACGTAATACTGCGGGGCGTAACATCATTTCCCCCTTTGGAACATTCTTTCTCGAATGTTGATTGATGCACTTATCATTTTAATAACTTATGTCTTCCGAATACTTTAGTACTCTCCCTGCCATCTGGGCAATGGTTCTGTGAATAAATCCAAAAGGCCAAGGCATTCCCCCCTTTAGGCCTCTGTCTCATACCACGACTTGTGGTTGGAATCCTTCCGATCTCGTAACTGTTGCTACCTTCTTTCATGCAGCTTGTACAACTCTGACCTTGTAAGTGCGCCTATGCGACTCTTCTTTCCTTTTTCCTTCGATTTTTAGCCATTACTGAAGTTCTTCGCTTGTTACTTTGTCGAACTTACGAATATTTCTATATCTTATTTCATTGATCTGTTTATCCATCCGTATGACTTTTCTGCATCTAGGTAGGTCATACTATACCATAATTGTTACTTTGATTTATCGTTACTGAGGTCTGCTACCAAACTCCAGGTATTTCTCGTTGCTTATCCTTAAGACTGATGGCCTAATCTCATCTTATAGTTTGTAACTTTTATCCATCCAATCTACCAATGATAACTTGAAACTTCTTACGTAATCACTAGGGCTGACATCTCATCGGGGAACATCTGGAGTAATTTCCACAATCGTATTTCATAGTATCTTAATGTGATTCACCTTATGGGGGGTATTCTAATCCCGTGCCGTCCGCGAAATCTTTTCTCCTTCTCTTTTTTTTTCTTCAAATCATTATTCAATCAAAGGCCCAAATGTCATCCTTTCCTTTATCTATCATAATTACACCCTCATTCTACTACCAGGGCAGCATTCCAACTCTCCCAATTGCTATTAATCTTAGACTCCTTTAAGTTCGTTCAGGCTATGCTGAGCTTTCTATAACTTAGAGAAACTATTAGCTCTCTTGTTTTCATGGGCTTAATCCTGAGGACTTATTCATTTCTCGTCACCTTCTCACTCGCCCTTTCTTATCCTTACTCTTGTCATAAAACCTTATCGTTTTACTATACTTTAACTTGCGACCTATACATATCTATTTATACTACTTGCAACCTCCCTTCAACTTGCTTGCACCATAGATTTACTTTTGTTATTCTGGAACATCAAGCGAGATATCACATCGTCTCTAACTCTTCTTTACTCTCTTGGCTAGATCTCTCGGTACCTAGAAACCATAGGCTGGAAGATATGCCACTGACGATGCCGCTATCATTCCTAGATACAAAATCCCCGCGCTTCTAGCCTTCTGTCCGAAGTATGAACTGTTCACAACCTTTTGCATTTTAGTATTTCGCACGTTGTTTACCTTTACCTTAAAATCTCGCATCATATCTTCTATCTCTTTCATGACCTCCCTTCCACATAGGTATAATTCACATCCACAACTTGAAGCTCTATTATAATACGTGCACCTCCGGTGCCTATACAATCCGGTGGGAGCTTCATACTGACTTCTTATGAGGCTTGTACTTTTCTAAATGGCTTTATCGTAGAGCCGTTATAGAATATGGTTGTTGTACTATCTCTCTTGCACCTCTGATATTAAGAGTGATTCTGATATGTTCTCAATCATGATTCCTAATTTTCTGGGTCCAATAATCAGATTCCTGATTTACTTCGTTGATGTAACTCTTTAGTTTCTTCTTCCTTCTGATCAACCTTTATGTTGGCTTAAGCTATCTTCCGATCTGCGGTGCATGGTATTAGTTATTACTTTATCCTTTCATGGGTGCTATGGAATATCCATGATACAATCTTCTAACAATTCAATCCTTTGTCTATGCCCTGGGCTCAATTCTTTCTTTTAACTTATACCGGAGTCTTCTACGGCTGTATGAATGTCAGTATATATGCTGCATGGATAATATTCCAAAATATTAAGTGCATTCATAACGTAACTACTCTGGATTATTGATCGAGTAATTCCTATCGTTACTTCTCAACTTTCTTCAAATGTAAGCAATTACTTTTCCTGGTCTTTCTGCCCCTTGTTGCATGCATTACTTAGCTTATCTTAGTTCCCACGCATGCCAGAGTTTTTGTGCAACTTCATATGATATCGAATATCACTTTTGATTTTTCTTCCCGTTCAGTAGCCACGGTAGGTGCCACTTTCTCATGGAGTGCGTACAATGTTGTTGTGAGACTGTTTTTACATGACCAATTTCTCTTTCAAGTTACCATGTTTAGGCTGAAGCCTTCTTCCTTATTTCCTCAGCTAGTCTTTCGTTGTAGTACTTAGGGAGGACACTCTGACTCTTGTAAAGCTGCGAGCTTATTACATCGTATTCCCGATAGAATTTTTGATGTTCGCACTCACCTATAATTATCCTTAGTTACTTACCTCCGCACTCATGTGCTCGTACGGTTGCTTCTGAACTGAAGTTTTAACTGCCTTCCTAGTGGGATTCTCTCTTATTTTCGTAATACTCATACGGTACCTTTAACTACCCCAACTCCTATCTGAATATTTCTCAAGGATTACAATATCATAATTGCGAGACTAAATTCCGCATATTGGGGTTCATTATGTTCATCTTGCACGATCTGTTGATTTGTCTTTATCCTCTTATCTAGCCATAACTAGGCTCTTCCTAGATCAACTACTAACTACTCGTTGGCCAATTCTTATATCAATATCCCGCGTAATCTTTCTTGCGTCATTTCCTTTGTCTTAACTTACCTCTCACACTGACTCCTTATTTATCAATAGCATCCCGGGCAGGAACCCTTACTTTCTTTCCTTGATGTCGTGCTTGCATAACGTTCTGGAATCGTAGCATACTTGTAGGATTTGGATAAGCACAATCTCATTCCTTTCTCATTTTTATCACATTCTTCCTTTACCATTCCATAGTTACTAGAACCACTTAATTTTGACTTAATGCCACATCACTGCGTATTCCCCCCCTTTTATGGGAGTACTAAGATTTAGAGCTACGACGATCCACCTATAGATATTTTACCTCTTCATCTTTGGCGTCTTTTCACATCATCGATGACCCTTACTCGCCTTGTGATAATCCTTCTGCACCAAGGATAACGAAATTCCTTACTTACGAAGGTGACACTTAGTATAACTGGCACATACAGTCCCTTAAGCTTAACTTTGCTCACATTGCTTGCTTTAGGAAAGCGTCTTCCCAAATGACCTTTACAGGTCATTCTTCTGTTGTCCATTCTATTATCGCCGGAACGCAATCTGAAATTCTCATGATGTTGACCATTATCAAATCACTCAGTCCCTAATTCATGTGTACTTTATCTTGTTTGCCAGCCCATACTGATTTCTATTACTCTAGGGGTCTAGTTTTTCCCTTCTGGTAATCACGTTAGAGTCACGAACTTATTTCTTAAAATGAGGATATGACTTTATGGCCTATACTCTTTTGTTGTCTCAAGGCATATCACCTCTCGCCTCTTCCTTCACCTGAATATAGGCTCTGTAGTACTGTCATTTTTTTCGATATACCGTTGTCATCCATGTATCACATCTTACTCATAATACTTCCTCATCTCTCTTCTTATTTCTCTGCTAATATTTCTGCCTATCACTTTCTTTTGAAGACTTCAACAAGACATTCTTTTGTTTTTAGCTCCCCTTGCTTTATTCATTGGCTCTTCGAATTGCCTAACATTCTTTCTCTACTAGGGACGAGAGCCACACTAAGGTAATATTTATCCCTTCGAGGCTTCTAGTGCCTATCTTTGTAGTACTCATATCCACTTGTACTATTTTAGAGTGTACCATCTGGGTGTCTCACAAGGAGATCTATTTGCATATTTGCAATATCCTTCAGAAATGTCAACTAACGCAAATAATCCATTCACCATTTTGGGTTACTCTAACCCCAGCCGGATCCTGATATTCCGTCCTTCTCTTAAACCATATTTGTTAGCTCCCATAGGGCATAACTTAGATCGGTGTGGCCAAATACCTATGCTATTGTTGAAGGTAACTCAAAAGGCTTGTATTCCTCTGCCTGAATTGTAAATAATGATCATCTTAACTAACTGGGTACCGCGTTCCCTTCTTCACCTTGCTTCTTTTACTTGTTGAAACTTGTATCTATCTTCTGAATCTCTCATTGCTTTTCACCATATTGGTGGATAGATATCCTTGCGTTAAGGCTCCTTATCAAGAAGCTTATCCACATATGATCTACTGAAGACCTTACATTTACTTATTATAAGCATGATGCAAAATTGAGTTGCTCTGACCCAACTCTTCCACAGCTATATCTCGTACCAACCGTCTTTTCGGATGTAGGTATCGTCTTATTACGAATAAAATAGAAGTTAGGAGTTTGAATTCTTATAAGTGAGCTCTACCACACGATCTCGAGTAAGAAAAGAGAGTGACAGTCCTAAATGCCCTGTAGCCTCCTGCTTATAAGTGTGGTACACAACACACCCATAAACAAGACTCTACTAGACATGGCTTGTAGACTCCGTAGGACAGGACTGCTCTGATACCACTTTTGTCACGACCCGAACCGAAGGGCCGCGACGGGCACCCCGTGCCTCACCTATCCTTGCGTACCAACTTGCGACTAAGGGAATCTGAACATATAATATCATACCTTGGCCATGGGCCACATGGCAAGACAATTTGTGACGCAACAATATCAAGCAGGCCGATAAAAGTCGTCATGACTACTATAGCTGACAAACCAACATAATATACATACTGCACTAACTAACATGATATGTCTACAAGCCTCTACTGATGGATGTACTATGATCGGAACAAGGCCCCGACCTACCCATAACATATATATACATATTTACACAAGATGCATATAAAACTCTAGAATCGGAAACTCTGAAGGACGTAGAGCTTACCGATCAAGATGAACTCGGGCAACATCTACTGAGGAGGTCTACCCGTCTGTCTGTCCGAACCTGCACGCATGAAAAGCAATGTCCCCAGAAAAAGGGACGTCAGTACGAAATAATGTACCGAGTATGTAAGGCAATAGAATAACTAAAAGTTGAAACTGAACTGAAAATATAATAATTGAAAGTAATTGGGAGTCAAAGATGATCTAGAGATACATTTACCTGCTCATACTGACTCAACTCTCTCAATATAGTAAGTAAAATAAAATGTCCGACCCTATAAGGCTTGGAACGTGTAATTGCTCCGCCGTAGTAGGCTCGCTCATAGGTGCTCGGCCATACTAGGCTCTGTATCTCGGCCATGCTGGGCCCGCTCATAGGCGTTCGACCACACTAGGCTCGGTATATAACTTACCATCTGATTAGAGGTTGCCCAATAGGGGCCTGCCCACCAATTATAGCTCGATAGTGGTAAAAATACTGTAATACTGTATATATATATTGAACCTCTTCTCTCTTGACAGGTAGAAGACAATACTCAATTGAATATAAAGTCCCGATAAGGGAGAATACTATAACTTATGAGACTAGGATAATGTATATAAATTCAGGAATACGAGCTTCTCTTTATTCCTTGTTATCAAACTCGCATAATTACGAGATCATGCCAAAATGAAGGAAGGGCTTAGCCTTATCATACCTGAACAGATTCTCTTGACAATCCCTTTAACACCCTTTGATTACAACAACACGTATCGGCAGATCGATGTGGGGGAAAATCCGTATGATATTCTTGAGAAAGATTGCACCGTACTCCCTTAAAATTACAAAATCTCACGTTGCTTAAGATGTTATGAAATCTTATTGAATTGCTAATCTTGTTGAAGATACTATGAGAATCTTGTTGAATTGCTAATCTTTGTTGAAGATACTTATGAAATTCTCACGTTACATATGCATCTCTTCTCTCTTTTAATTTAGAGATGACTTTTGTTAGAATTGATGTGGGCCCTACCTTATGTGGTGGCTTAACCACATATTCTTAAACTTGCCACATAATCCCCATGACTTAAGAGTCATATATCCTAGGGTGGATTGCTGCCACATTTTTTTTGGGGGGGGGGGGGGGGATTAAAGCTATCCAAGTGTTATAATTAATTATCTAATCTTCCCCCAAATATTATTTATTATAAAATTTTCCACATAATTAAGAATTATCTCAAATTACCTAAAATACTACTCACTTTAACACACTTTGTGTACCCTACTATCATGGTCATGTGGTACCTTGTATGGCACTAGTCCATAAATACGGGGTATTATAGCTCGGACCGTATTTTATCGCAAATTGACAAACTTCGACGAAACTCACTTTCCTCAATTTGCTTACCCTGTCACCTTCACGAATTTACTTATCACTTGTTTGAAATAGCATAATACTTATAATCTCCAAATAATATTGTCCTTGAACTGATGTCAATAATCTTACGACCAATTCAACGTACAATACTACAGAGTGTAACATCGTCGTAATATAATACTATGGAGCGTAAGATCATCGTAATATAATATTGTGGAGCGTAACATCGACGTAATACTGTGGGGCGTAACATCTACATAGAAGACGACGACCTTCATCATCTCAAAAGAATACCCAATATGTTGAGTTAGTTACACCAACCGAGGATGATGCCTCAGCGCTCTGGGGGAGTATGATATGGTGGAAAATGCAACTCCCACTCCCGAGTCCTAGTCGTTGTGTTCGATACCGTGAGGCTGAGTACCGGGTCCCTTCCATCTTCGGTTGACGAGCAACCAATAACTAGAAATATGTTTGTCGCAGCCTCTTCTTAACCTAGGACGCCATGAGCTTCATCCCCTTCTTCACCAACTCTACCTTCGCCACCAGCAACTGCTACATCATCTCCACCGGCTATAGTTTCCCGATAAGAGAATGTCCCTCTTCCCCAGTCCCAGTTCATGGGAGTTTGGGGAAAAAATATGCTTCCCCCTCCGAAGATCCCCAAAGGAGGAGGAGCGTCACCCTCTCGGTCTCTATTGGATACTATCTGTTATCTCGGCCGGTGGAACTTGCTAATTATTTGAATCCTTTGGCTTCAAAAAAAGATAGGGATAAAATACAAACTCTCTTGGGAGAGTGTTTGTTAAACAACGCCATGCACAATGCAGCGGCGGTATAGCCTTTATTTCCTCTATTGTTTCTTCTATCTTTGTTATGGAAGGGTTTTGATTTTGCGTTCTGTTTTGCAGGCCAACTTCCTTACTTCCGAGGGCCTTAAAAATTTTGATTCGTGATAAGGAGGAACTTACCTCCAAGCAGAATCAACTTTTGGCCGAGCGAAATAAGACTGCAACTTGCCTTTCAGAACTGGAAGCACGAGCGGCTAAGGCCATTGAGTTGGAGGCTCGGTTGCAGCAAAGCGAGCAAGAAGTAGTGACCCTTAGCTAGGAGGTGCCCCTTTAAGGGAACAATTTGAAGAAACTAAGGCCAAGTGGGTTGAAGTCCATAATGTCATTCTTACTGCATCCGATCGTGAAGCTACCTCTGCAGAAAGATTGAATAATTTGGGGGTAGCCTTAAACTCCAAAAAACTGAAGAAGTTACTGCTGCCGAGGCAAAGTATGCCAACTAGAGGGGAAGCATAAGAGGACCATCGAGCACAATAGAGTTTTTAGCTCCACCATCCGCGGCCTTGATGTCAGCCTCTAGGCCACCAGATCCGCGTGGGATAACATTGGTGCCGAGGTTGACCGACTTAAAGAAGAACTCTAGCTCCAAGCGGCTTCCCTCGTTGTCAAAAAAACATATGCTATGTATAGCATGAGGAGAAAAACCTTGGAAGAGGCCAAAACGGGTGTCATTGAATTTGATGCCGAAATCACTAAGGCCTGTGAGCTAGAGTCAACTGCCCAAAGGGGTCTTCCGGTCTGGCCCGATGCTACTGACTATTCTAGTTTCGGTTCCAAGTTCTCGGGAACTGAAGAAGAAGCATAAGGTGATGATTTTGAGGACCAAAATGGTGAAGGCCAAGATATTGGGCCGGCGGCGGATCCACGCACTTCTTCTGGGGGCGCAAATGCTTCTCTTCCTCCGGGTTCCGGATATGCAGTAGCTTAGTTTTTACTTTCTTTTATTTCTCATATTTTTGTACTTGTGCTGCTCGGCACATTTAATGTGAATAGAAGCATCTTTTCGTTCAATTATCGTGCAAGTTTTTCTCTTTGCGTATTTTCTGTTTAAGTATTGCGCAAGTTTCCCATTTTGCATCCTTTTTGTTTAAGTATTCTCGTAAGTTTTCCGCACCGAGATATGTGAGGCTTCGGGTGCATTTTCCCCAGTATTATTTGGATTATGGGCATAAGGTCTTCGGAAATCAACCTTTTAACATAAGAGTTAAGAGAGGGCCCTCTTATGTTTACGGTGCTCTTGAAGAGGACGTCTCAAGTTCATTACGGCACTAACATTTGAAGTATTTATTTAACTTTCAAATGATAAAATCAATTCATCGTTCAGACAAGAAACAAGATAAAAATAAAAGAAATTTAATTTATTCCTTCCATTTTCAAAAGTAGATAAGCATTTGTTATGCTAAAAAGAAATTGCCATTTCTTGTGGCTAACTTGTACAACTTGTTTCTACGAGGCTGGCCGTGCAGTCCCCGATCCCGATGATACAACTATGTTTCCTGATTTTGTATTTCGGTCGATGTGGCAGTCATTGTTGCTGTATCCTCATATCATTCCCCCAGTGTTCGAATGCGAAGAATGGAATTTGAACAGTAGAAGTTTTGCACCTTTGAGGATTCTACTAGTGAATTGCTAGATAATCTTCAGTTTGATAGCAAACTTAAATCGGACGAAGGGAAAAGAGTGCAGCACATACTTTCAGTATAGGCGAGGTTCATCAACAATAGTATCTCTTGAGGTGTGACATATTCCAGTTGCTCAACAACTTTTCTCCATCTTGATTTTCTAACTCGTATGGCCCTTTTCCGGTAATAGCTTAAACCCAGTAAGGGCCCTCCCACATTGGACCTAGCTTCCCTGCATTGAGCTCCCGGGTGTTCTGAGTTACTTTCCTAAAATATAAATCTCCTACTTTGTAATAACGAAGGTTGGCTCTTCGGTTGTAATATCTTTCTATTCTCTACTTTTGGGATGCCATCCTTATATGCTCCAAGTCCCTGCGTTCATCGAGCAGCTCCAAATTGACCAACATTGCTTCATTGTTTGTTTCTTCATTCGCCCGGAAATATCTCACGGTAGGCTCTCCTAGTTCCACCAGGATCAGGGCTTCTACTCCGTACACAAGAGAAAAAGGAGTCTCCCCTATGCTCAATTTGGCTGTTGTCCGGTATGCCCATAGTACTCCTGGCATCTCTTCGGGCCATTTACCTTTCGATGCTTCCAATCTATTTTTGATTTTGTATAATCACCTTGTTCGTTGATTCTGCTTGAGCGTTTGTGCTCGGATGATAAGGTGACGTTGTGATCCTTTTTATTCTTAAGTCTTTAAGGAACTTTGTGACCTTAGCGCCTATAAATTGTGGCCCGTTGTCGCAGGCTTTCTCTTTTGGTATCCCAAATCTGCAAATTATATTCTCCCAAATGAAATCTTCCACTTCGTGTTCGTCGACCTTCTGATAAGGACATGCTTCAACCTACTCAGAAAAATAGTCAGTTAAAATCAAAAGAAACCTTACCTTACCAGGGGCCGGTGGCAGTAGACCGACTATATTCATCCCCCACTTCATGAATGGACATGACGACAAAACTGAGTGTAGTGGCTCTGCCTGTTGATGTGCCAGTTGTGCATAGCATTGACACTTATCACATTTTTTAACATAAGTCTTGGCATCTTGTTCCATCCGGGGCTAATAGTAACCTACCCTAATTAATTTTAACACTAAGGAATCCATGCTTGAGTGATCTCTGCAGATCCCTTCGTGGACTTCTCGCATAACATAATTAGCTTCAGAAGATCCCAAATGTCGGGCCACGGGCCTTGGTGAGATCTTCTATATAATTGACCTCCCTTTTAACTATATCGAGCTGCTTTAGTGCGCAGTGCTCGAGATGCCTTAGGATCTTCAGGCAATTTCCGTGTTCGAGGTAGTCAATGATCTCATTTCTCCAGTCCTAGACCAAATTGGTCGTATTTATCTCGTAGTATCTATCCGCATCCAATACCGAATGCATAAGTTGCACGACCGTGCAGGAGTTCGATCCCTTCATTTCCGTGGATGATCCAAGATTGGCTAGTGCATCTGCTTCCGCATTCTCTTTCCTTGGGATGTGCATAATTGACCACTCTCGGAACCGAGCGAGTAGAGCCTGGACTTTCATTACATATTGTTGCATGCGTTCCTCTTTGGCTTCGAAGATCCCGTAGACTTGATTTACTACCAATTGGGAGTCGCATTTGATTTCTCTGATCTCGGAGTCCAGTATCAGGGCCAATTCTAGCTCTGCAACAAAGATTCATACTCTGTTTCATTATTAATCAGAGGAATAGTTCTTATGGCCAACCTTAGGGCTTCCCCCGAGGGCGTGGTTAACACTATGCCGAGATTGGACCTCTTTACATTGGAAGCTTCGTTGGTAAACAAGGTCCAAACTCCCGAAGTCGATTCTGACACCATTACTGCTTCTTTGGTGGCCAAAGATAAAAGTCTCGGACTGAAATCGGCCACAAAGTCAGCCAAAACTTGTGACTTAATCGCAGTCTAGGTTTATATTCTATATCAAATTTGCTAATTTCGATGGCCCACTTGGACAGCCTACCTGAGAGTTCAGGTTTATGAAGAATATTTTGTAAAGGAAAAGTGGTCACCAAAGCTATTGGGTAATATTGGACATAAGGCCTTAGCTATAGAGCGGCTACTACGAGGGCTAAGGCCAACTTTTCTAGATGTGGGTAGCGATTTTCTGCTCCCGTCAAAATTTGACTTACATAATAGATAGGAGATTGCGTACCTTCGTCCTCACGAACTAAAACAACACTTACCGTTACCTTCAAGATTGCTAAGTATATCAGTAGTTGTTCGCCTTCTCCCGATTTTGACAGTAATGGAGGACTTGACAAATACCTTTTCAAATCCTTCAAAGCCTGTTAACATTCCGGGGTCTATGCAAAGTTGCAAAGTTATTCTTCTTTTTGAGGAGTCCAAAGAAATGATGGCATTTTTCCGAAGACCGGAAAATGAATCTACTCAAAGCCGCCAGTCAACCTCTTTTATACTTGATAGCTGGTCCAGGATGTCTTTGATGGCTTTAATTTTGTCGGGGTTAACCTCGACCCTTCTTTACGACACAAGGAATCCTATTACTTTACGGATCTAACCTGAAAGGCACACTTCTCGGGATTAAGCTTCATATTGTGTTTCCTTAAGATGTCAAAGGTCTCTTGCAGGTGATTAAGATGATCACTTGCGTTCAAAGACTTAACTAACATATCATCTATGTAAACCTCCATAGTTTTTCCTATTTGTTCCTCAAACATTTTGTTTGCGAGCCTTTGATAAGTACATTCGGCATTCTTTAGCCCGAAAGGCATCACATTATAACAATACGTGCCGAAAGTTGTTATGAACAAAGTTTTTTTCTGATCCTCAAGGTTATCTTGATTTGGTTGTACCCGTAGTAAGCATCGAGGAAACTTATTAACTCGTGCTCGGCTATTGCATAAATTATTTGATCAATGTTTGGCAATGGGAATGAGTCTTTTGGGCACGCCTTATTTAAGTCCTTATAGTCTATGCACATGCGAAATTTGTTATTCTTCTTTGGAACTACTATGTTAGTTAACCAGTCAAGATACTTTACCTCTCGAATTGAACCAATATCAAGCAAGCGAATTACCTCTTCTTTGAAAAATTTGTTTCTGACCTCTACAATAGGACATTTTTTCTGTCTTACTAGAGAGATATTGGGATCCAGGCTTAGTTTGTGCACGGCCACTTCTTGAGGGATACATGTCATATCCGCATGCGACCACACAAAACAATCGACATTAAATTTAAGAAATTCAATAAATCCAGACCTAATCTCGGGGTGTAGTCCTGTCCCAAAGTGGAACTTCCTTTCCAAGAATTTTTCGAACAATATGACTTGTTAAAGTTCTTCCGCTGTGGATTTTGTTGTGTCTGTTTCTTCTAGTACCTAAAAATATCTTGGTACTTGATAGGATATTGATGACTCCTCCCCCTAGTTGACTTCGCTCGGCTGGGGAGCATGCGCTGGTTCCTGTAATTGCTATCTGCCATGCTCCTTCCCTTTGCTACTGGAAACTGAGATTGTATTCATCTCCCTTGCTGCCGGTTGGTCAACTCTTATTTGTTTAATTCCTTTGGGAGTTGGGAATTTCAGAAATTCATGATACGTTGATGGCACAACCTTCATCTCGTGCAACACACCCTCCCCGGGATAATATTGTAGCCCATATCGCCGGCTACAACCTCGAAAAGGGTTGTCTTCATCACCCCCTCGGCATTTGTGGGCAGAAGGTTCTCTCCTCGGGTTGTCACACTCACTAGGTTAAACCCGGCGAGGAGTTTTATGGACGGAATAACACTTCCGGTGAGTTTGGCTTGCTCCAACACTCTCCATTGGATGAAATTGGCCGAACTTCCTGGGTCCACCAGAACACGCTTAATTTTAAAATCTAAGACATTTAAAGAGATTACCAATGTATCGTTGTGCGGTAGCAGCAGTCCATCTGCATCTTCCTCCGTGAAAGTAATATCTTCCTCAACGACTTCTCGGTGTCTTTTGCTGTGGGTCATCGACACCTCCATCTTTTTTGACGCCAAAAATGTCACGCCATTAATCTCGTTCCCCCCCCCCCCCCGAAAATTATGTTGATCGTCAAGCGTGGGGGATCTTCTCCTGCATTTGAAGGTTCTACATTATCACAATTGCGGCCATAGTTGCTTTTAGCCCGATCACTTAAAAATTCTCTGAGACGACCGTTTTTCAATAATATCGCCACCTGCTCACGCATATGTCGATAATCCCCTATCCGGTGACCGTTTGTCCCATGATATTCGCACCACAAATTAGGATCCCGTTGGCTGGGATCAAATCTCATTGGCTTCGGAAACCATGCCTCTTTGATGTTCCACATAGCCGACACCAGCTCCATTACGCTGGCGTTAACGTTGTACTCGGAAATCCTGAAGTAGGAAGAATCTCGAGGACCCGATGTCTCCTTGTCCTACAGTGACCTATTACTCCGGCTACGATCAGTTCTCCTATTGGCAGCGAATCTATCTGTCGATCGGAAGCTTCTACCGCATCTTTCGGTCCGCTCATAGGGCAAAAATCGACCCCTTGAAGACCGTTGACCCGTTTCAAAATCATCCTTCAATTTCTCCTTATTATTTTCCCGGTCCCGGCCTTTCGTTGACGTCAAAAAGCTGAGCTAATCATTGTCAATTCTTATCTTTGACTCGTATCGGTTGTGAACATCTGCCCATGTTGTTTCCTAAAACTCGAGCAAACTTTCTTTCAATTTCTGGGAAGCATTAGAACTTCTCGGATTCAACCCTTTAGTAAATGCTTCAGCAGCCCACTCGTCTGGTACGACTGGGAGCATCATCCTTTCTTTCTGGAATCGTGTCATAAACTCTAGCAACAATTCAGACTCTCCTTGTGCAATCCTGAAAATATCGGCCTTCGGGCCTGTACCTTTCTAGTCCCGGCATGGGCCTTAATAAAAAAATCTGCGAGCATCTCGAAGGAATCTATGAAATTCTCGGGCAAGAGTCAATACCATGTCAAGGCCCCCTTCGTGAGGCTTTCCTCGAATTTCTTCAATAAAATCGACTCAATCTCGTGTGGAGCCAAATTTTTCCCCTTCACCGCCGTTGTATAGGTGGTTATATGCTCCTCAAGATCTGAAGTCCCATCATACTTCGGTACGTCTGCATTGTGAACTGCTTCGGGATCAATTCTGGTGTCGCGCTCGGTTTGAACGGTAGTTGGGTGTACTTCTTTGAATCTGGTCCTTTCAAACTGGTGGTGCGCCCTGAATTTGATCCATTCGGGCATTTATTTCCCTCATGAACCGCATGAGTTCGATTTTAAAGGGACCATTCTCATTGTTGTTACCGGATCCACTATCGTTCCCCACGGCCCTGTCAAAGCCGACTTCGCCCCTCGGGGTGTTGTTATCGATTCTCTGTGTTGTTTAATTTGCAGGAGCACCGGGGGGAACCGGACCTCGTCCATTCGCGTTATCGGAAGCACCCGACAACGCCTGCCTTAATTCTGTCATGACCTGATCCTGCCGCGAGAGATGGCCTATAATGGCATTTTGTTGCTCCCTCAGGATCCTTAATGTTTCAACGACGTGCTCATCTTCACCATCATCAAGAGTTGCCTCTCGAGCATATCGTGGATATTGCCCGACGTGAATTGCCATTGCCTCATCCTCTTCGTTGTGGTATCGCTGATGGAATCTTCATGCTGAGGCTGATTTCCTTGGGCCTCAACATTGTGTGCGATATTGACATCATTATCTGTTATTTTTAATGATTTTTCCTAAGAACAAAGAATCAAACGGATTAGTAATAGATGCAGGGATCAATTCAATTACACGACTGTCTATGCCCCACAGTGGACGCCAAACTGTTTACCTGTAAAATAGTAAAGTTGAATTTATACGTGGTTTATAGACAAGTGAATCGATTTGATCGTAAAATGATAAATGAATTAGACAAAAATGTAAGACTTAGCCTTGAAATTGAGATAAAATAGCAGATATCTTGGTCCCGGGAGCAGAGCTTCCGGAGGCAGTAAGAACAATGTAAATAAACAAGAGAGTAAAATATTATTGAGCTTTGAACAAAGTATAGCGTATGCTTGTCAAAAAATTCCCCCTCTACAATGATGGTAGAGCTCACTATTTATAGCTGCACCTAGGGAACAAAACCTAGGATCAAGCCCCTCTTAAATGACAATTATGAAGGCCATTGAAGAATGTCTAATGGTAGACAGTGAATGCCATACTCTCTGTAATGGACCGTGCATTTAATGTTATAGAATATTCTTCATTGAATGCTACCGGATGGTAGACATTTATTTCGCCTTTATGAATATCATTTTCTCTGATAACAAACGAGATTGTTGCCTTCGATCCTAACTATCTTCTGTCTTCGGTTCCACATGTCCCTTTCTCACATGATCATTTAATTAATATGAACATATTTTACCATATACATCAATATTATTGGTTTATACATAATTTCATTCAAAAGAGTAGATTAACTTTTTTTTTTCTATAATCATCTATTCCCTCTGTTCCAGTTTATGTGAATCTATTTCCTTTATAGTCCGTCCAAAAAAGAATGAGTTGGCTGGCATCATTCGTTCCTTTCTGTCTTTTCATTGTCCGCCTCCGCACCCCTTTCTAAATTTGGTAACAATTTTACTTAAACTTACAATTATTTTTATAACCACACAAATACTCTGGGGCCCTTTTTGACTTGTTAGGACCACAAATTCCAAAAGTCCTCATTTTTTTTAAACTCCGTGCCCCAATCAAACAGGTTCACATAAATTGAAATGGAGGGAGTAGTATTTAAAATTTACTGTCAATCGTATTTTATATTCACAATGCGTAAAACACATTAAAGGAGAAGACGCTTTCTACTAGGGTTTTTTACATTCTCGATTCAAATCCGAGAAAATTAATATTATTAGGGTAAATAGTTGTAAAGTTACTTTATCGCGTAAATTATAAGAATGTTCAAAGTTGACGTGCTATATTCTGGAAATGTTGAATGGAGGTGCTTGTAGACTTCCGAAGTCAAAGGAAATTACATTGGAAACTTAACAAAAGTAGAAAAGAAAAGGAGTAGGTCAACCACCAACGGTATAGGAAAGTGGAGAACCAAAAACTTGAAAAAAATGGCAAAAACCCGCGTCTGCCGACCCATAAAGAAGCTCCCTTGAACACGCACACACACAGTTCGAGTGGATTTCTGTGTTCCTAGCCACTGTTTGCACCAAGACCAGGGGTTTCAAATAAAGTGAATACAGGTTAAAACTGGTTGAAATAACAAATGGATTAGCTTATAGTCCACTAAAAAAATGGGAGGGCCGAGTTGGTTGAGCATGATACTTTTCAAATGAGAGGTTTAGGGTCCGAAACTCACTTGTATGCCTTTTCAGTCGAGCATCCGAAGAATAACGGCTGCGAATTTTCTGATTAGCAGCAATTTTTTTTAATTCAAATAAGACGGATAAGTAAATTCAAAGTAATTAATAGGTCTTAAAATAGTACACAGGGCAACCCGACGAATTTTGTGGCCTAAAGCCAAACTTTATGAGGGGCCTTAGTTTTTTAATTATTTTTATTATTTATTTGAAGTCTATTTTTTTTTTATCTTTTCTTAGATACAAAATTATTAATAATTTTCTTATAAATCAATAACTTCTAATAAGTATTTCTCAATTGACAATATAGCTAATCCATTTAACTTTTCTTGTGACATTATTGTTCTTAGGTAAGATTTTTTCAATTTTAATTTTGAAACTTTCTGCTGAAGCAACAGTAACATGAGTTAGGAACATTATTCCATAAGCAATTTACGCCTTTGGAAAAGAATTAAATCTTTTTATTTGATTAAGTGTAACAATTAAGCTATTATATTCTAATTGTACTATTTACCTTAATACTTTTAATTCAGAAAATAAATCTAAACCATCAATATTGAATTCATTATTATGCTTTAAGGAATATTCAAGATTAAGGCAATATTTTTTCAAATTTCCAGCATCTAGTGATCTTAGTTTTTACTGGCAAATAGAAAATCAAAAATATTTTCGTATGCTTTGAATTGTTCAAATCTATTTTGAAGTGAAAAATTAGTGTTGTCTATTACGTATAAAAGTAATCAACTCTAAAGGACTATTCAAAAGATTTTGAGATTTCATTATCAACATTCGTATCAAATTGTTACTTCCTATATATCACATGTTTCTTACGAAATTCGGGTTCGATATTCATTTCCAGTGCAATTTCCTTGGTAGAAATCATAGTAGTTGCAAATCCTTCTTTTATATATTTTTTAAAGAAAGAAATCAAACTGTTTCACTTTACAGAACTCTTTTTTAAACTTATACATAGTCTATTAGGGGTAACAAGAGACGATATGAGGTCCCCACAAATATAGGGCCTAAAGGAGTTGATTTTTTTGTTTTATGGAAGGCCGCACCCATAGTAACTTATAATTCAAAATGTCTAACCCGTACAAACTTGAGCAATCATGTTTTTATGGGCTAGTTTGACACATAATCAAAATAAGTAATTCAACTCAGAAAGTCACAAATTAAAATAATAATTTGATCCTCATTAAAAAGTAAAATGTTATCCAAAAGATAGATATTATACATGTATTAGTTTGATACAATTATCGATGTGAGAAATATCTAAGATATTAGACAATATTTGACTTGCAGTTTAAAAAGACATATTTGAACTCTCTTTTTGATTACCGAAATTTTGTTTAAAAAAAATATGCATATCTCTTTTAATTTCAAAAATGCATAGAATATCATATTAGAAAAATAGTAAAATAATTTGAATAAACATTCACTACTCCTTCCGTTCTAATTTATGTGAACCTGTTTGACTGGGCACGAAGTTTAAGAAAAAATGAAGACTTTTGGAATTTGTGGTTCTGAACAAGTCAAAAAAGGGCCCAGAGTATTTGTGTGGCTATAAAAGCTTCTCATTATGGGTAGAATTGTAAGTTTAAGCTAAATTGTTATCAAATTTAGAAATTGGTCATTCTTTTTGAAACGGACCAAAAAAGAAATAAGTTCACATAAACTGAAACAAATGGAGTAATATTTTACTTGAAATATACCTTTATGTTCACAAATACACATTAACAGATTGTACATTAGTATTTTTCAGTATTACTAATACGGAATAAGATTAATATAAAATTTAATTTACACTTATAAAGGACATAAAAATCCTAATTTTATTCTGTTAATGAGTCCCTATCAAACTCAAAGAAGCCAGAGCCATTAAGGTAGGTCCCTACTCACTTGCCATTCCTTTATTTCCGCGTTAAAGAAAAGAGGCATGAAAACAACAACAAAGCACTGAAGAAAGAATCATAAAATTCTACTATTTTTCTCCGTACTGTCAAATCAGGTAATATTCACGCGTCTATTTCTTATATATATATATATATATATATATGCCAGATTCTGTTGTTTTTCCTCCATAAAATTTCATCTCATCTGCGTCTTGTTTGCATTGTTGTTTGGTTAGATCTCTTCAATTTGCTAGGGTTTTTTTTTTCTTCTCTCTCTCTGATGGCTTCGAAACGGATATTGAAGGAGCTTAAGGATCTCCAGAAAGATCCTCCTACCTCTTGCAGTGCCGGTATCTCTTCTTCTGTTATACAAAATTCTTATATGATCTCTTATATGCTTTTTTAATTATGATGTCCGGTGTTTCTCAGTGTCGAGATTTATAGTCTGTAATTTTAAGTTAAATTATTCTTATTGGAATGAAATTGACCTGAAGAGAGTGGGATGAATAAAAAGAATTCCTATAATCGGCCCTAACTAATTTCGGATTGAGGTGTGATTTTGTTTTATTTTGTAATTTTCCTTGAGTTTGCTAGTTGATCTCTGGCGTCTGGCGTCTCAATGCGAATGGTGTTTGTGAGAGGCGGATGCAGCATCTCGGCACCATATTTTCGACACATAGCATAAATTTATGTGTAAAGGTCCACTAAAATTGCAACAAATAGTGTATATAAATCCATAATTTAAATGTATAATGGGTTTAATGCGTAAACTCTTAAAGGTTGAACACAACAACAACAACAACAACAACAAATACCTAGTAAAATACCACAAGTGGGGTCTTGGGAGGGTAGTGTGTATGCAGACCTTACCCTTACCTTGTGAAGGTAGACTTAAAAGGTTGAACACATACAACTTAAATCTTGGATCCATCTCTAGTGTTTATTGTTGTATTTAGGTATGTATCTTGCATACATGTGCAATTCAATTAAGATTGTATGGTGCATTTGTGAAATGGAAGGTCGTTTCTGTTCCGAGCTAAGTTATCTTAGGGTAACTAGCCTGCCTGGATTTGATGCTTTTGGATAGAATATGTTTGTATATGAGGGAGGCAGAGTTTCTATTACCACTAAACCTAATCATGTTGTAATTGAAATTTGTCCCTGCACTGTTTTTCTGAACCCTTGAAGCATCTAACATATGCTGTCTTATAGAAAGCATCTGATCAAACTAAAGATAAGTTCAGAAGCAGAACCGGTTTATGCCTTAATTTATTTCCCAATACTAATTGCAGTGGCACTATATGTATTTTTTTTTATGTAAGGGAGCGGTTCTGTATGTATATATTTTATTTTTGCATAAAATTACGCTAGAACATACAAGATGAGTTATGACTTCTGACTAATAGCTCATAATCCTGAGCTAAGAATTTTGTGTGTTTCTGGATTCCTGATTAAGCTCTTGGATCTACATGTCAACTGTTGAATATTGGTTTTATTTGTCAAGGTAAACTGTTGAGTACTTGATGCAACATGTTTACATAGCATGTTAGCTCCCGTTTGGCCATAAAATTTGGGAGTATTTTGTCAAATTTTATTTTCAAATATTTGTTTGTTTATAGATTTTTATCATTTTTTGGCAGATTTTGAAAACAAAATCTTCAAATCCCAAAAACAACTCTAGATTAATTTTTGAAGTTTTAAATACTCATAAAACTTCAAATTCTTTCAAGTAAAATGCATGTCCAAACACAATTTTAACTTTCAAAAATTATTTTTCATCTTATCTTCAAAAACTCATTTTTTCAAGTTTTAACCAAATCTATGTCCAAACGCTAGCGTAGATTGTGTTTTTTGGTTTATGCTATAAACTAGAAAGGAATGTAACTTATAAAAAAACAGGAAATTGAAGGAAATGTAAGTTGGTTTATCTTGTGGTACTTTTTTTTCCCGGGTAGTGTGATACTTCATCATTCTGTGTTTTGTTTCTCAATATTTAACCTAAACAGTTTAATCTCCAAGCTTTTTGGCCGTCTACCTTTAATCGATGCAGATGAAAATCACTTTCTTATACTGTATGGCTTCATTTTATCAATACAATCTCGTGTTTACTGATAAAAAAATCACTTTCTTATATATATATATATATATATATATATATATATATATATATATATATATATATATATATATATATATATATATATATATATATATATATATATATATATATATATATATATAACACAGGCTAAGTTGCCAATTAGAGTTTTTGGTTTTAGTGTCAAAGGCTGTATTCTTGTTGTGATCAGCTTTTCATGGGATCGGCTATTACTGAAGTGTGAGTTTGTTGGTTTTGTAGCTTTATTTAGAGGATCACTTGTCTGTATTTTGGTGTCTTTGTGGCAATGTAGTATAGTGAGGTTACTGGTTGGGTTTTGTAAATTGTAAACTTAGTTGAATAATCCCTCTTGCTTCAGTCAGTTACTTTTGAGCTCCAAAAGAGCAATATTCTCTCCACAGGTCTAAGGCCACATCTCGATTTCACTCCTTTTGGTATCCGGTTCCTTTACCTTTTCAAAATTTATAGTACATTAGCTCTTCTATCTTGTGCAGCCCAAATTTATGTTGGCAGAGTGCTCTACCTGATTCTCATGCATATAGGAAAGCTTTTCTTTAGTGGTTTTATTCATTGTCCATGACTAGGCTTCCTGTTGATTTTTATTTTAATAAATATTAACAAGTGAGAAATTGTGGCACAAAAAGGTTTAGACGTGAGGGTTTTGTCTAATGGTTTCTCTTGGCAGAGCTTATGCAATGACTAGATTAGTTCTTTTTAAAGTATTTGACTAGAATAATTACTTCGTTATGTACTCTGTTAATTCCTCCAAGTTTCCTAGTTTTGGTATCTATACCGTCATGTCAGTTACCTTTGAAGTTGGTTTTTGGATCTTTTTATTTGAATCTAAGCCTTGTGATAATTGATAGTCCATGTCAAGACATCCTACAGATGTTATTTTGCCTATATTATGATTTAAGTCCGTTACACCTGTTGTACTTTCATCTAGTTTCCTGACATGTGATTCTAGTTTTCAATTGGTTTCAACTACCACGTTTGCTTGATGGAAATATTAAATTAAAATACAGGAGACTGTAGTTTCTTTCAATTTTAGTGGTAGGGTATTAGCAATGCTATGCACATGTTCTTGTATCTTATAAAAGGGAATAACTATGTCATTCATGACTTCATGTTTTTTAACTTTCTATACCATGTTTACAGGCCCCGTTGGAGAGGACATGTTTCACTGGCAAGCTACAATAATGGGCCCTCCAGATAGTCCCTACACCGGGGGTGTATTTTTAGTCACTATCCATTTTCCTCCTGATTATCCATTTAAACCTCCTAAGGTATGAGAGATATCTCAACTTGATACCGTTCTACTCAGTTTCGCATTGTAGCACAGTGTTGAATTTTTGAATGTCTTCTCTGGCTTTGGACAAATATACTCAACGCTTGTAATTGGGTGCATGCTTTTTGGCCATTGGAGCCTGCAAGAGAAGTTTGTGTAACAACAAATTTCGTGCCTAAAAAATAATCAAGACTAGAAATTGCATAACAAATGTAGTATTCCAAATATTACAATCTCTAGAATTTCTTCAATTTGAAGAGAAATTATCATCTTATTCTTTTTTCCAACTGTTAACTCACAGGATTGAAACTTAATCTTAAACTTGAAGTTAGATATTAGATCTTAAAATCATGCTTTTTTTCACCTGAGAAGTAGTGAAAAGGATATATTTTTTTGCTTTGATTTGAATCACCGATCAATTAGATTGAAGCAGTGACAAGGTCACATCTGATATTCCAAAACATGTCAATTAGCATGTGGCGCACTTTCGGTAGCCTTTTGATTTGACTTGGCATGCCACGTCATGATCCTATTGACTCCTTATTTGACTTTGCATGCCACGTAATTTGTCACATGGCACAAATTTAGGCCTCTATAATAAGAGAACATTATGGCTAACAAAGTGGACTCGTCATTGAAGTCTAAATAAATGGACCAGCCTAAATAATTGAATTTCTTAATTAGATCCATGTATATTGGACCTGAATAAACATCCAATTTATTAGCTCACAATATTTACTTGGACTAATATGTCTTGAATTTATAATATAGTCCAAATTATTTTATGAATTTGAGTCTAATAAAATTTAAATGCCTGCAAATGCCCCGTACCTCAAAATTTTGTCGAGGTGTAGACTTGTCGAACATGAAAGATCAAGCTTGAAGTAACTTTTTTTGCTGATAGTGTTGTCCGGGCCAACTTGCATGCACCTCAACTATTCTAGTAAGTATTTGCTACCTCCCACCAGTAGAGGTATCGAGTAACTCTCTCTACCCAGGATTAGGCAGATAGGAAGAAATTACCTAGTGTTTTTTTGCCTGCATGGGATTTGAACCTGAGACCTCATGATTCTCCTACTACATTGCCGCTAAATCACACCCTTGGGTTCTAGGCTTGAAGTAATTGCTTTGTTTATGTATGCCTCCTGCATCCGTGGAGAGGAATTGGCTGATTTTAAAGCAAAATCTTGTAGTCTTACTTCTGGATTAAGCCTTAATTAACACCCATTTCATCCTCTTTATATTTGTAGGACGGCAAATATAATTTGACTTTAGGAGACAAACAACCACCAAAGTACCTCTATATAAATAGGCTTTTAGTCTTGATTTTTCTCATCATTGATTGAAGGCTTTCAAGCAACGTAGCATGTTGATAAGCTCTAATATTCTAACAAGTAAATTTTCTTCTTTTTCTTTTCTATTTTTGCCACTTTTTTATCGCTCAATGCACCTATGGTAGAAAATTTATATCTTAATGTAGGAATGTCCAAATCATAAGTCATTTTTTTCTTCAGAAACTAGACTTTAAGGGCTACAACATATCCAAATTTTAGAGCTAGACTCATAATTTTATGAAATCAACCTTGATATTTACATTGTGCGCGCCTTCACCAAAAAAATTATGTCTTGATGTAGGAACATTCAAATCACAAATCATTTTTTTGTTGCTAAAAAGAAGATATCAAGGGCTACAACATATCTAAATTCAAAGTCAAATTTTTTCTAGATTAGGCTTGGTAAATTTTTTGAAATCGACTTTAGATTCGATATTCAGTTTGGAACGATGTCACCAGAAAAATTATATCTCGACATAGGAGCATCAAATCCAAATATGTATTGTTTGCTAGAAAGTAGACTTCAAAGGCAACACGCACACCAAGAATCTTCAAATCACATGAATTTGTTTAGGTGAATTTTCGAACTTGACTACAGTATGTGAATTTTTTTTACTTTGGACAACACGCTTAGTGAATCTACCTTGCAAACTTGATAAAGAACTATCTGTCTTCCTCTTGTGTTTCTTTTGTTTCTTATAATATTTTCTTTGTAGGTAAAAAAGGAAATTTTTTAGTTCAAAGAGATGACTCATGAAGATTTTAGTTTTAGGATCTAAGGGTCGAAAACTATCCCTGCCTTACGATTTCGGCTATATTTTTTTAAAGTCAAGCAGGCGTAGTACAAGATGAATTTCACCAATGCTTTAAATTTTTGGCACTTGAGCCTCTTGCTCCATCCACGATTTTACTAGTGATCCGTCTGAAGCAAAGACTTTACACTATATAAGCCGAAGAGTTATTCATGATTTGAGGAAGTCTTCTTAAGGCGTATGGGATAGACAATGTCCCGGTTTCAAGATCATGATTGTTAGCTCTATCTTTCTAAGTCATAAGCATTGTTTCGTGTAACTTAATATGGTTTACTTTAGAGACTCAACATCCTTTTCCTCTAACGCCCAAGCTTAAATACCTTATAATTTCAGACCATAAGGTTAACAAGGTTAAAACCAGATTGTTAGTTGATACGCTATTATTCAGCTAACATACAGTGAGGTGCCCATCTTTGAGGAATCCATCTTTGGTTCCTAGATTGGAATCTTGAATACACCAGCCGGAATTCTTCGTTTCCACAATCATCATGTTAAGAATGTTCCAAGTTTCCCCGGGGCGACAAATCATCAAAGGCTATGCTTATTTGAGTGATACCTTAACATTCAGTGACGTATTTTATTACATGCTCGACTATTGGGAGTGGGCTGAAGATGTCCTTATTAGGAATCACCCGTCCTTAAGGGCAAACAAAATTTATGTTGTATATGCTTCACTATTTACTTAATGATCGAATACAAACATCATGCACCCTTTATGTTAGACTTGGTGTCCTCGTACAAATACGATGCTCACTTCAGCTACAGAGCTATCTATATCATTTGGGTTCTTATGCACGATTGATAGTCTGATAATAGAAGGTTCTTCTGATGAGAAGTTCGTGCCAAATGCTTTAGAACTTACAGGCGCATATGACGAGGAGAAAAGGTTCTCCCTCCCGCAAGCTTATGAGTAGCTATTGGATGCCTGATAACAACTTCGAGAAGGAAACCATGACAATTCAAGCATTCCTGTGAGGAATGGGATAGAGCTTTGGTGCAAGAGAGCTCTAAAGTATGAAACATTGAGAAAAGAAAAGAAGCATGCTCGACTTAATTCAACGCAGAATCCAATCGAGATCCTGCTATGGGCAGGCTATCAATCGTGCATTAGTCCCAAAGTGATATAAATAACTCTTTAACTGAGGGTGAGCATTATATTTGTAAGAGGACACCAAGCTTTACAAAAAGCTTGCATGACATTCGTAGTCCATTATAAGTCAATAATGAAGCATCTACAATATCAAAAACATAAATTTTGTTCGTCTTCAAGGTTGGGTAGCTCTTGCTAAGAATATCTTTATCCCACTTCCAATAGTCAGTAATATAATGAAATTCACCATTGAATTTCAAGGCATCACTCTAATAAGCCTCTCCTTTGATGATTCACGACATTCACAACAAGATGATGAAGGGAGCAATGATTCATGTTTTGGACGTACGACTCTTGTATTCAAGAGTCCAATCTAGCAAACAAGACGAATTCCTCATAGGTGGCCATATAGTTGCGTATTGTACTGGCTGACTAATGGCGTATCAACTAACAATCTATCTTAACCTTGTTGTCTTTTTTATCTAAAATTTTAAAGTATAAAGCTTGGAAGAAAGAGGATGTCGTTATTCCGAAGTAAACCATCAAGCTGCATGAAAAAATGCTTATAAAGGTAAAAATAACAATGGTGATATTGGAGCCGAGACATTATCCATTCCATACAGCCTCAAGATCGGTTTCTTCATAACATATACTCCCTCTGTTTTAATTTAGATGAGGTAGTTTGATTCGGCACAGAGTTTAAGAAAAAAAAAACGAAGACTTTTGAAACTTGTGGTCTTAAAAGCTTAAGGGGTAAAAACTTTGTGGGGCCATGCCATTTCTGTGGTTATAAAAGCTTCACATCAAGGGTAAAATGGGTAAAATGAAGAGTTCAAAATTGAATTATTTCCAATTGTAGAAATTTTTCATTCTTTTTGGAACGGACTAATAAGGAAAGTGTGTCATCTAAATTGAAACAGAGGGAGTACTAGTCTTCGACTCAGACAATGTAAGTATTTGCCTCGACTAGAGTAGGAGTACAGTATTGGATGGAGTAAGAACCTCAAGTGCTAAATTCTTAAAGCGTGGATGAAATTCATCCTCTGCTACGCTTTAAATTTGACTTCAGAAATAAATATATTGAAATCTTAATGTGGTGATAATGTTCACCCCCTGTGCACCTTAAGACCGGTTTCTTCATAGATTACATCTTTGAAATGTTCTTCGATTTCCAACCTTATTTGGTTTGGGAGGGGGTAATTTTTGCCTGCTTCTTAAGACAACTTCATAGATTGCGTGTTTGAAAAGATCTTCAATTTGCCATAATTGTCGTCCCTTGAACCCTAAGACTAGCTTTTTCATAGGTACAAGAAAAATAATATAGGTAACAAAAGAAAACTCAAGTTAAATAATGATATCTGTCAAGTTCGCAAGGAAGGTTCGTGAAGACTGTGTTATCCAAAGTCAAAACCGTTCCAAATTTTAACGTCAAATTCGAAAATTCTCCCTAGACCAATCTAGTGTGATTTAAGCTAAATTCGTGATGCAGGTGTAACCCTTGGAGTCTTTTTTCTAGCAAACAAAACAATTTGTAATTTGGATGCTCCTACGTCGAGATATAATTTTTTGACGAAGGCGCTCCAAATTGAAACTCTGAATGTCGCAAAATCTAAAGTTGATTTCAGATTTACTTGGCTTGAAGGAATTTGACTTTGAATTTTGTAAATGTTGTATTTCTAGTCTTCTTTCTAGCAAAAAAAAAAAAAACCGGATTTGTTATTTGGTGGATGTCTCTACATCAAGATATAATTTTTTCGGTGAAGTGCGCAAATCTAACACTATTAGCAAGTTAGAAATTAAGGCTGCTTTCAATGAATTACCTGGGACGATCCCGAAGGAACGTAACTCTTAATTTTGGATATGTTGTAGCTCTTGAAGTCTAGTTTCTGAAAAAACAAACTTTTGATGGATATTCGTATACCAAGATATAAATTTTCTGCCACAGGTGCGACGAGCTATAAAAACGTGGCAAAAATAAAAGAGAAAAAAGTTTACCTGGTAGAATATGGAGCTTCTCAAGTTACTACATTGCTAGAAAGCTTTCAATCGGTGAGGTAAACTAAGACCAAAAGCCTCTTTATATAGAGATACCCTAAACGATTTTTTGTCTCAAACAAAGTCAACTTATATTTGCTCTCCTACAAGAATTAGACTTGCAAGGGCAGTGTGCATAATTTGTGTCAAAGATGGATATCTATGGTGGTATTGTATCCTAACACAATTCTAAAAATTAATGGAATGTCTTGAATACTACTTTTAGGAGAGGGCCCAACTAGAGAAATGATCTGTGGAGCTTGGAACATTTGAATGGGAGGATCCCTCTTTAATTAATTACTCAAAAGAATAAAGACTTCTGTTTCTTAGTCTTTTCTTGAAGAAGTTAAAGCTGATTATTAGGTGCTTTCACGTGTGAGCCTTATGTGATGTGTATTGTGCCTTAATTAAGGCTTTGAAGTAAGGCCATTATATTGGTTTATAATCAGCTAAACCCTCTCTACAGGCTTATTTTTTTCAAATGTAAGGGTAAAAAGGGGCCATTTTTACATGTCAATTTGTTTAAAATATTCCACGTGCTCAAAATGGAGACGTGCAATTTTGCAACGTCAGAAACTTGTGCTCACGAGACACATATCTATCATGTTGGGGAGCCCAATTGATCACTAGTCCCGTGCCAAGTTTAAGGGTCTACCAGTGTCTAATATATTAGCTCATTTGGACTAATATGTTATGAATTTAAAATGTTGTCCAAATTATTTTATGGATAGAAATCCAATAAAATTTAAATGCCTACAGTTAGTTTCTGAAGTTGACTGATCGTGTATCAGTAAGGGAGCCTCTAAGCCTCTACTGGATTTACTTATTTTACTATTCTTAATGTCTCTTTAATTGAGATGTCAACTTTTCAAATTGATCAGTAACATGGTTGATGTTAATAGAGCACAATTATATGGGAGCTACGATGCATTGATTAGCATTTTTCCTCCTGGGAGCTATGATGCACTAATTAGCACTTTTGCATGCTTCTTTTCTTTGATATTGTTGGTGTCAGATATGGCCATCGGAGAGGAACTCATAGTCCGTACTTAACTATTTTACACTTATGCTAAATGAATGAATTCATTTAGAGTCATGTACAGGAACTCCTGATAAGTATTTCATTTATAGATGTCCTGAGAAACACTAGGATCTTCTGGGTTTAAGCTTAAATCTTTTTACCACCTGTTAAGCAGTAAAGCAAGCGGCACAAAGTGCGAAGCTTAAGATTTTTTTTTTTTTTGGGGGGGGGGGGGTAGGGGGGGTAGGGGGTGTTTCTTGACCGTTTATATTTGGTACATCTTTTTTGACAAGGTGTGCGTTATTGTAACTATTGACAATTATTTATCAGCTTGTAAACTGTATGTGACTATTTTCCTAGTAGACATATTGTTTTACTTATAATGGTTAAATAAAATCTTTGCAGGTTGCTTTTAGGACAAAAGTTTTCCATCCAAATATTAATAGCAATGGAAGTATATGCTTGGACATATTGAAGGAGCAATGGAGCCCTGCCTTGACTATTTCTAAGGTTCCTTTTTACCTTTCAACCTTTTTTTTTTCTCTTTTTTTTTTGAATAATAGGAGCTATTTTTTTAAAAATTTTATTAATTGTTTTAATTTATTCTAATAGGAGCTACTTAATACACAAACATAGGTAAGTCTTGGACTCTCATGGTATCGTGAGTCCTTTTAATCAAATTTATATGCCTTCAGCTAATTATACGTATCTAATTATACCTATCTGAAGGATAGGAAGTAAAATGATTGACTAATTAGTAAAGGAAGTATTTAACTGGAGTTACAAATAAGAGGTGAGTTATTCCTTTGGCTGTTGCCCACTTTCCTTTTTATCTTCTGCGAGTAATGGTGGAAACAGTTCAATACTATATAAATAAAGCCCTTCAGCTGGAAGAATAGGTTCCTTGATGGTACCATTAGTTTTTTCCACGGAATTATGCATTTTCTCACAAAGAGGTTTTTACCATGTTTGACATTCACAAAGTATGTCCATGTGTATATGTTTCGTAAGGTGGGAAATGTTTCTGTTTTACCTTCAGGTTTTGCTTTCAATATGCTCACTTTTGACGGATCCAAATCCTGATGACCCCTTGGTGCCTGAGATTGCTCATATGTACAAGACGGACAGGGCAAAATACGAAGCAACTGCCCGAAGTTGGACCCAGAAGTATGCCATGGGTTAAACCGTTACCTATGGCACTTGAATTTATGTAAAAAGAAAGAATGCATCTGTCCTCTACTTTCCATACAAGAAGTGTAGAATAGCATTGAACAATGCCTGTGGAGGAATGCTGATGCGTTGAATTTGTTTATATAGATACTAATATTTAAAGAAATCTTGGAAGTGTTTATTTATTTGGTTTAGGATTGTAACATTTGGTTTCAACCGTCTATTTCATGTAAAACTTTTCACTAAATGTCTCTATAACCTAAGTTCCGCCAATATATTGGTTGATCGGGACTAATTTGTCTTCGAGAAAAGTTGAGCGCCTCTGCAATTCGATTTCTTTATCCTGTCATGATTAGTTTAGTATCATAAATTTAGAGCGATACCGATATCATTATTAAATTAAGTCTGATATCATCTTGGGGTAAGAAAAAGCACAAGGAGAGAATAAAATTGGATTGACTATGCTTTCAAACAAGAGAGAATACCAGTTCTGCTTTAATCTTGAGTATCAGCCAAGCATTATCTAGTTTCAAAATGGAGAATTTTGGAGCTAGACTTAAATTTGAGATTTAGCATTACCGTTCATAAAGCTTGACGCTGATTCCAGTCCAATAAAGATTTTATCGTTGTGTTATTATTTTTTGGTGGTCTTCTTTCTTGTCCCGTCTCTTTGTTTATCAATCACAGAACTTGTGACAGCCACCAATATTAGGTCTATACTGAATCCTCCCAGTTCAGAGAAAGAACTTTTTGTTAAGAATATAGACCTAAAGTCTAACTCATCATAATATCTAGAATCATATTAAAAATAAAATAAAAAACTCATTCCTTCAACCACTGTAGAACACGTAACATGCTATGTACTCCCATAGCTGCATATCCCGACATAAACATCATAACATGGGCTTAACATTGTAAATAAAAAAAGTGAATGAGTATGGCTCTGATACAATATTAAGAATAAGCTTAACATTGTAAACAAAAAATATTGATGAGTTTGGCTCAGCTACCATATTAACAAAATAGACTTAGTACCCGTTTACCATAGATTTTGCCAAAAATAAATTTGGGTTTTATTTGGCAAAAACATGTTTTATTTGCCTACATTTTGGCAAAATTATCTTAAAACTAGCTATTTGGGCCAAAATATCACTATTACATTTTTTAAAAAATTGCCCCAAACTTTTGTATTTTACAAAAAAGCCTACCATTTATTATTTTGTAACAATGTTGCGTCGTCTTCTCGGCCATCTGATAGTGTATCATGTAGTTCATTAGAAAAATGATAATTTTGTATCAAATTGATTTATATTCAGGACTATGATTAGCGAAAATATAATGAATGTTATTAATAATGGTATTGTTGGTATTTGTGATAGTTTTTAGAACTTGTGGGTATAAGTCATGTTTCATGTTTTTCAAAATAAATTTGGGAAATATGTTTTGGAAACTGATGTCCAAACACATTTTCATCTTCAAACCAAACTTCACCCAAATCAGATTTTTCCAAACAAAATTGAAAATCTATGGTCAAACGCTAGCTTAGACTTAGGTGCTTAACTCAATCGTAGAATTTGATTGTTACCATCCAGCCTCATGGGAGAAACCCGTGTGGGGTAAATGAAAAAAAAAAGAAAAGATAGAAAGAGATAAGAGTCAAGAAAAGCAGGCCGACACAATATGAAAGAAAGAATTTGGCGCACTGTTTGCGGTACCGTTCCAATAATATGAGACAATGAAACGATGGGGTAGCTAATACCTTCAATAATAAAAAACAATGTATGACAAGTAGCAATTTAAGTATGGAAATACCAGTAAAGCATGTAGCAATTAAGGAAGGGAAGACAATATAATAAGAACGGGGAAAACATGCATAACAGATAAGTTAGCGGCGCATAGGTAATCGTCACCTCACCTATACGCCACTCATATGGATTTTGACATAGCAATTAAGTCAAGGATTCCTAATCTATCAAGTCAAAGTTAGACACAACACTTACCTCGATCTACAGGCCACTCACTGCTCAATTACCGCTTTTCCTCTAGATTCCACCTCCAAACCACTTGTATCTAGCCATAATTAATTTAATAACATCAAATATTGCTAAAGAAATCAATTTCAATACATAAATTTGAGTTTCCCAAACTTTTTCCCAAAAAGTGAAAAACCGACCCCGGGCCCGCTTGGTCAAAACTCGAGGTTCGGACCATTCACCCATTCACTCCCGAGCCCAAATATGTAATTAGTTCCAGAATCCGACCCCAAATCGAGGTCTAAATTCCCAATTTGCAAAAACCCCCAATTCTTCCAAAAGTCCCTAATTCTACCATGAAAGAACAAGGTTTAGGACTAGGAATCTAATGGGCGATGATGGAAATTGAAGGAAATGAGTTAAAGAGTACAAACCAATGATTTGGTGTTGAATTACCCCTTCAAAAATCACCCTATTTCGAGTTCTAATGAAAGAGATATGAAATTTTGAAGAAACTCCGTTTCAGGTCTGTTTTAAAATCACTGGACATGCCTTCTTCCCGTTTGCGAAGGACCTGTCGCGATCGTGAAGCTACGGCTCTATTAGCCTATGCGTTCGCGAAGGCTTACTCCTACCAGCCTATGCTTTCGCGAGCCACTTGTCGCGTTCGCGAAGAGTATACTTCCCCTCCCTCAGGTCCCAATGCTTCGCGTTCGCGATGGCCTGGTCGCGTTAGCGAAGGGTAATGCCCCCAACGCTCCGCGTTTGCAACCAGTCCTTTGCGTTCGCGTAGAAGAACATCTCCTACAGGCCACTTTACTCGCGAACGCGAAGAAGAAGACACCAGATGACAGCTGAAGCCAAAAATACCAGATTTTCCAAGTCTAAAACATCCCGTAGCCTATCTGAAACTCATCCGAGCCTTCGGGGCTCCAAAACAAACATGCACACAAGTCTTAAAACATCATACGAACTTGCTCGTGCGATCAAATCGCCAAAATAACGCCTAGAACTACGAATTTAGCATCAAATCACATGAAATTCTTGAGAATACTTTGAAATACCTATTTTCACAACCGGACGTCCGAATCACGTCAAATCAATTCCGTTTCTCACAAAATTTTGGAGATAAGGTATAAATATTATTTTGGACATGTACCGGGCTCCGGAACCAAATTACAAGCCCGATACCAACAAGATCAAATATTAACCAAATTCTTAAAACCCTTGTAATTCCAGTCTTTCAATTTTTATCAAAAATTCATATCTTGAGCTAGGGACCTCGGAATTCGATTCCGGGCATATGCCCAGGTCCCATATTTCGATACGGACCCACCGGAATTATCACAACACGAGTCCGGGTTTATTCAAAATGTTGACCGAAGTCAACTAAATCAACTTTTAAAGGAAAAAAATTATTGATTTTATCAACTTTCAACATAAAAGCATTCCGGATACACGCTCGGACTGCCCATGCATATCGAGGAGGGATAAAATGAGGTTTTGAAGGCCTCCGATCATGGAACCGAGTTTTAAAACATAAGATGACCTTTTGGGTCATCACATGAGGTGAGTTCCTTATGCTTATTTAAGTTCAATAATGGTGTTTCCCCACTGATTTTACACCTAGTTAGTGAGATTTTGAGGTATGATTTAGGAGGTTAGGGCTTAAGAATTGGAGATTGAGTATTGGGGATTTGGAGGGGCAAATGATGTCGGATTCTGATGAAATCAGTATGGTTAAACTCGTGAGTGAATGAGCTTTCGAGGGTATGAAACCCCGAACATTGTGTCTTGTGGCTATTTTGGAGGTGTCATGATAGGTGAGGGGCGTGTGGGCGTGCACCGAGGGGATTGTGACTTGGTCCGTCCCGTAGAAACTGTAAAGTTGAACAACATGCTGTTAGCTATATGCTCTCTATGTGTTATGGAAAATTGATTGTAGATCATGTTAGAAACCATGTTTAGGTTATATGTTGGTACTGTTGGGCCCCGTAAGGGCTGCGTTACATGTTGAATTGCCTATCAAATGCTATTTGTACTCAGTCATAGTTTTTACTCGCATATCATATCACAGTCTCTGTTATTCTATTTGATGCCTCATGTTATTGCTATTTGGGATGATTTATCCTGATATCTGAGAGCCCGGGAGACTGGAGAGATTGATGACTGAGTGAGGCCTAGGGCCTGATTGTGAGGATATTTATGGGATCGGGCTGTACGGCACAACATGTCTTATTGATTTATCCCATGATTGGCTTGTTATAGCGCTTGGGCTGAAGAAGCCCCTCCGGAGTTTGCACACGCCCAGTGAGCGCAGGTACCTACTGAGTGCGAGTGTCGAGTGCCGAGTTCTGAGTGATTGTGAGGAATGAGTGACAGGGAGGACTGAGAGATGATTGCTTGAGGGGCAGTATAATTACATCATTGATGCACATAGTTGCCTTATATTCATGTTTTGAAAACTGTCAAAAGATATTCTTATCTGGTATTACTGATTTTGACTTAAACAAACTGAATTGACTTGAATTACCAGAAAGTTGGGAAGCATGACTATTATCCTTTTTAAAATTATTTAAAATAATTTAAAACCGTGTAGCTCGCCACTATCTTCAGTTCCTTATTTATTATTGTTACTGAGTTGGTGTACTCACGTTACTCCCTGCGCCTCGTGTGCAGATCTAGGAGTTGTTGGTCGCGGAGGTTGTTGATTGTCCTCGCAGCAGTTTGGAGATAGTGAGGTAGCTGCCCGGCGTTCGCAGCCTTGCTTTTCCTCTTCCCTATCTTTCTTCTGTTAGTTATTTTGAATTTCAGACTATGTTAAATCTTGTTATTGTCGGAACAGTTCTATTAGATTCTCATGACTTAGTGACACCCCGACGTTTGGGGCTTTCGTTCAGTATTTCTATATTGAGTTTAACTCGTGGTTCTTCTATGAAAATCCTGTTATAAAAAGGTTTTCTGCTTATCATTTAATGAATTATTGGAGTATAGTGATAGTTGGCTGGCCTAGTACCATCGATAGGCGCCATCACGACAGGGTTGAGTTTAGGGTCGTGACAAGTTGGTATCAGAGCCTAGGTTACATAGGTCTCACGAGTCTTGAGCAGGTTTAGTAGAGTCTTGCGGATCGATACGGAGACGTCTGTACATACCTTCGAGAGGCTGCTGAGCCCTTAGGAAACTTCACATTCTTGAATTCTTGTCGTGCGAATCTGTTAATTCTGGTACCTAAACTTTTGTTATTCTATTCGGTCACAGATGGTGAAGGCACGTGCTACTGGTCAGGATGGAGATCCACCAGTACCACCAGTTGGGGCCGCGAGAGGCCGAGGTCGCGCTAGAGACCGTGGTAGGGGCTGGGGCGCAGCCCGCGCAGCTGGTAAGGCGGCACCTGCAGATCCACCAGGTGCCCCGGTCCAGGATCAGGCCCCAGTTGTAGATGCACCAGCGGGACCAGCCCAGCCGGTTGCACCTGCTCAGGACTATGTGGTTCCTGTCATGCGTGATGATGAGCAGCATAGATTGGAGAGGTTTGGTAGACTTCAGCCTCCGACTTTCAGCAGTTTAGAGGCGAGGATGCCCAGGGTTTCTTGGATAAGTGTTAGAGGATTCTCCGTACAGTAGGTATTCTGGAGACCAGTTGGGTCTCATTGACTACCTTTTAGTTCTCTGGAGATGCCTTCACTTGGTGGGAGGCTTATGAGAGGCGTAGGCCTGTTGGTGCAGTGCCCCTTACATGGCAGCAGTTCTCCGTTATGTTCCTGGAGAAGTATGTGCCGCTGTCCCGTAGAGAGGAGCTGCACAGACTGTTTAAGCAGTTGCGTCAGGATGATATGACGGTGATGCAGTACAAGATAAGATTTTTTGAGTTGGCCCGTCATGCTTTTTGGTTGGTTCCCACAGACAGGGAGAGGATCAGGAGGTTCGTTAATGGCCTTACATATCAGATGCAAATTATTATGACTAGGGAGAGGGTGTATGGTGCTTCTTTTGAGGAGGTTCTTGACATTGCTCGGGATATAGAGTCGATTCGCCGCCAGGAGCGAGTAGAGGGGGAGGCCAAGAGGCCTCGTGCATCCGGTAGTTTTGCTGTTGTTCCTTTTGGAGGTCAGTTTCACCACGGCAGGGGCCGTCCTTTCAGGCATGCTCAGACGGCTCGTCCAGCCCATCGTGGTGCATCATCTGGCCATGGTTTTCACAGTTCTCAACAGGGTCACTCATCTCTCAATGCCCTTGAAGCTCAGAGTTCGTACCGTGCTCCGTTGGTCAAGGGCTCCTCTATGCCAGGTCCTTCTACCAGTTATCCCGGTGCTCGGGGCTCCCTTCCGTCCCCCACCACCAGCACCAAGGAGTTTTTTTGAGTGTGGAGAGTTTGGGAATATGTGGAGGCAGTGTCCTCTTCGTCAGGGAGGTCCAGCACAGTAGAGGGGTCAGGCTGCATCTTCATCACCAATTACATCACCACCCACCCAGTTAGCTCGGGGTGGAGCTCAGTAAGCTAGGGGTCGCCCAAGAGGGGGAGGCCGATCAAGTGGAGGTCAGGCCCATTTCTATGATCTTCCTGCCATACCAGATGACATTGCTTCAGACACGTGATAACATGTATTGTCTCAGTATGTCACCGAGATGCCTCTGTATTACTTGACCCTGGTTCCACTTATTCATATGTATCCTCGTATTTTGCTCATTATCTGGATATGCCCTGTGAGTCTTTAGCTTCATCTGTTCATGTATCTACTCCGGTGGGAGGTACTATTATTGTGGACCGTGTGTATAGGTCGTGTGTAGTGACCATTGCGGTATTAGATACTAGAGTGGATCTTTTACTGCTTAGTATTGTTGATTTTGATGTGATATTGGGTATGGATTGGCTGTCTCCCTATCATGCTATTTTAGACCGCCACACTAAGACTGTAACGTTGGCGATATCGGGGTTGCCTCCAATTGAGTGGCGAGGTTCTTAGATTATGTCCCCAGTAGAGTGATTGCATACTTGAAGGCCCAATGAATGGTTGGGAAGTGTTGTTTATCCTATGTGGATTTTGTGAGAGATGTCAGTGTAGAGATCCCTACTATTGATTCTATTTCAGTGGTGCGCGAATTTTCCGGTGTGTTTCCTGCAGACCTACCGGGCATAGCGTCTGACAGGGATATTGACTTTGGTATTGATTTGGTGCCCGGCACTTAGCCTATTTCTTTTTAACCGTACCGTATGTCACCGGCTGAGTTGAAAGAGTTGAAGGAGCAGCTTCAGGAGATCCTTGAGAAGGGGTTTATTAGGCCTAGTGTGTGACCTTGGGTTGCACCTGTTCTATTTGTGAAGAAGAAGGATGGCACTATGAGAATGTGCATTGATTATACACAATTGAACAAAGTCACAATCAAGAACAAGTATCCTTTGCCGCACATTGATGATCTATTCGACCAGCTTCAGGGAGCGAGGGTGTTCTCCAAGATTGATCTCTGGTCAGGGTATCACCACTTGAAGATTAGGGACTCAGACATTCTTAAGATAGCTTTCAGGACCCTATATGGTCATTATAAGTTCCTTGTGATATCTTTTGAGCTGACTAATGTCCCAGCAGCATTCATATATTTGATGAACAATGTGTTCCAGCCTTATCTCGACTCGTTTGTTATTGTATTCATTGATGATATCATGGTGTACTCTCGTAGCCAGGAGGAGCATGTCCAGCATTTGTGGATTGTGTTACAGCGATTGAGGGAGGAGAAACTTTATGATAAGTTCTCCAAGTGTGAGTTTTGGCTCAGTTTAGTGGTGTTCTTAGGGCACGTGGTGTCCAGTGAGGGTATTCAGGTTGATCCGAAGAAGATAGAGGCGGTCCAGAGTTGGCACAGGCTGTCCTCAGCTATAGAGATTCGGAGTTTTCTTGGTTTTGCTGGCTACTACCTTTGGTTCGTGCAGGGTTTCTCTTCTATTGCATCGCCCTTGACCAAATTGACCCAAAAAGGTGCTCCTTTCAAGTGGCTGGATGAGTGCGAGGCGAGCTTTCAGAAGCTCAAGACTGCCTTGGCCACAACTCTAGTGTTAGTTCTGCCATCAGCTTCTGGTTCATATTCAGTACATTGTGATGTTTCTCGGATCGGTATTGGATGTGTTTTGATGTAGGAGGGTAGAGTGATTGCTTATGCTTCTCGTCAGCTGAATCCCCATGAGAAGAACTACCTTGTTCACAATTTAGAGTTGGCTGCCATTGTTCACGCGTTGAAAATTTGGAGGCACTATCTCTATGGTGTGTCTTGTGAGGTGTTTACTGATCATCGTAGCCTCCAGCACTTGTTCAAATAGAAGGATCTCAATTTGAGGCAGCGGAGATGGTTGGAGGTGTTGAAGGACTATCATATTACCATTTTGTATCATCCGGGAAAGGCCAATGTGGTGGCGACGGCTTGAGTAGGAAGGCGGTGAGTATGGGCAGTCTTGCATTTATTCCTGTTAGGGAGAGACCTCTTGCGGTTGATGTTCAGGCTTTGGCTAACTAGCTTGTGAGATTGGATATCTTAGAGCCCAGTCGGATCCTAGCTTGTGTAGTTTCTCAATGTTTCTTGTTTGATCGTATCAGAGAGCGCCAGTATGATGATCCTTATTTGCTTGTCCTCAAGGACAAGGTTCATCACGATGATGCCCGATATGTGACTATTGGAGACGATGGGGTGTTGAGGATGCAAGGCCGAATATGTGTGCCCAATGTAGATGGGCTTCGGAAGTTGATTCTGGAGGAGGCCCACAGCTCGCGGTATTATCTATCCGGGTGCCGTGAAGATGTACAAGATTTGAGATAGCACTATTGGTGGAGGAGAATGAAGAAAGATATAGTTTGGTTTGTAGCTCGGTATCTCAATTGTTAGCAGGTGAAATATGAGCATCAGAGACCGAGTGGCTTACTTCAGCAGATAGAGATTCCAGAGTGGAAGTGGGAGCGGATCACCACGGATTTTGTAGTTAGGCTCCCACGGACTTCGAGGAAATTCGACGCTATTTGGGTGATTATGGATCGACTGACCAAGTCCGTGCACTTCATTCCTGTGACTACGACCTATTCTTCAGATCGGTTGGCTGAGATTTACATCAGAGAGATTATTCGCATGCACGGTGTGCAAGTTTCCATCATTTCAGACCGAGGCACGTGGTTTATATCACAATTTTGGAGAGCCAGGCAGCGAGAGTTGGGCACTCAGGTTGAGTTGAGCACAACATTTCATCCTGAGACGGACGGACAGTCCGAGCACACTATTCAGATATTGGAGGACATGTTATGTGCGTGTGTCATTGATTTTGGTGGTTCATGGGACCAGTTTCTGCCGCTCGCGGAGTTTGCTTACGACAACAGTTATCAATCGAGTATTCAGATGGCTCCATATGAGGCTTTATATGGGAGACAGTGTAGATCTCCAGTGGGTTGGTTTGAGCCGGGTGAGGCTAGGCTTTTGGGTACATACTTGGTTCAGGATGCATTGGATAAGGTGAAATTGATTTAGGAGCGGCTTCGTACGGCGCAGTCGAGGCATAAGAGTTATGCTGACAGAAAGGTTCGTGATGTGTTCTACATGGTTGGGGAGAAGGTCTTGCTGAAGGTTTCACCCATGAAGGGTGTTATGAGATTTGGAAAGAAGGGCAAGTTGACTCCTCGATTCATTGGGCCTTTTGAGGTACTTCGGAGGATTGGGGAGGTGGCATATGAGCTTGCCTTACCACCTAGCTTGTCAGGTGTGCATCCAATATCGGCGATCCCTCTCATGTCTTGGATTTCAGCAGGGTTCAGTTAGATGGTGACTTGACTTATGAAGTAGAGCTGGTGGCTATTTTGGAGCGGCGGGTTCGAAAGTTGACATAAAAGGAAATAGCTTTAGTAAAAGTGCAGTGGAGAGGTCAGCCCGTGGAGGAGGCTACTTGGGAGACCGAGCGGGAGATGCGGAGCAGATATCCACACCTATTTGAGGCTCCAGGTATGTTTCTATACCCGTTCGAGGATGAACGTTTGTAGAGGGGGAGGATGTAACGACCCGGCCGGTTGTTTCGAGAGTTACAGCCCCGTTCCCCTATTTCCTGCTTCTTTTGTGTTCTACAACTGTATTATGACTTACCGGGTTAGTTGAAACGGGTCCGAAGAGGTTTTGGAGTGAATTGAGACACTTAGTCTCTTGTGAGAAGGTTTAGTTGGGAAAATTGACCGGATGGTGACTTATGTGTGAACGACCTCGGATTTGAATTTTGATGGTTCTGTTAGCTCCTTTAGATGATTTTAGACTTAAGCGCGTGCGAAATATGATTTGAAGGTCCGTAGTAGAATTAGGCTTGAATTTGCAAAAGTTAAATTTTTACGATTTTGGTCGGAAGCGGAAGTTTTGATATCAGGGTCGGATTTGATTACGGAAGTTGGACTAGGTCCATGGTGTCATTTATGACTTGGGTACAAATTTTGAGGTCAATCGGACGTGGTTTGATAGGTTTTGATGTCGGTTGTAGAATTTGGAAGTTTCGAAGTTCATTAGGCTTGAATCTGTGTGTAATTCGTGTTTTCGATGTTGTTCGAGGTGATTTGATGACTTGACTAAGTTTGGAATTTGGAAGACTGCTGAAGATTGAACTCAGCTATCATAAACGCACCTGCGGATGTTTCATCGCAGGTGCGAGCCTGCAGAAGCGGGTATGTGCCGCAGAAGCGAAAGGAAGAAGGCTGGCAGAGTTCGCAGGTGCGAGGGGTTTGCCGCACCTGCGATGGTCACAGAAGCAGAAGAGTGGGCGCAAGTGCGTGTGTTGGCCCGCAGGTGCGATGTCAATTCTGGACCTGCGATGATCGCAGATGCGGCTCATGATTGCAGGAGCGGGGAGCTGGATTTAAGTGATTTTCCGCAGATGCGGCGTCGCAGAAGCGTAAATGGTACCGCATATGCAGTTTTGCTGGGAGAAGGTATAAATAGAACACTTCGGGATTTTTCCCCATTTTCACATCTTTATTTTGGGGATTTTTGAGAGGGATTTCAGAGCTATTGCTGAAGTGAGTTCCTTATGCTTATTTAAGTTCAATAATGGTGTTTCCCCACTGATTTTACACCTAGTTGGTGAGTTTTTGAGGTGAGATTTGGGAGGCTAGGGCTTGAGAATGGGACAGTGAGTTTTGGGGATTTGGAGGGGCAAATGATGTTGGATTTTGATGAAATTAGTATGGTTAGATTCGTGAGTGAATGGATTTCGGGTTTTGTGACTTTTGTCGGATTTCGAGACGTGGGCTCCGGGCTCGGGTTTGAGCCGATTTCGGATTTTGGAGTCTAATTTAGTAGTTTTCTTGTGGAATTGATTCCTTTACAATATATTAATGGTATTGTACTGATTGTGGCTAGATTCGGGGTGTTTGGAGGCCGATTCGAGAGGCAAAAGCATTGTAGAGTAGGATTTTACTCGGATTGAGGTAAGTAATAGTTCTAAATCTGGTCCTGAGGGTATGAAACCCCGTACATTGTGTCTTGTGACTATTTAGGAGGTGACACACATGCTAGGTAACGGGTGTGTGGGCGTGTACCGAGGGGATTGTGACTTGGTCCGTCCTGTAGAAACTGTAAAGTTGAACAACATGCTGTTAGCAATATGCTCTCTATGTGTTATGGAAAATTGACTGTAAATCATGTTAGAAACCATGTTTAGGTTATATGTTGGCATTGTTGGGCCCCGTAGGGGCAGCGTTACATATTGAATTGCCGGTTAAATGCTATTTGTGCTCAGTCACAGTTTTTAGTCGCATATCATATCTCAGCCTCTGTTATTCTATTTGATGCCTCATGTTATTGCTATTTGGGCTGATTTATCCTGATATTTGAGAGCCCGAGAGACTGGAGAGATTGATGACTGAGTGAGGCCGAGGGACTGATTGTGAGGATATTTATGGGATCGGGCTGCACGCCGCAACATGTCTTATTGATTTATGCCGTGATTGGCTTGTTATAGCGCTTGGGCTGAAGGAGCCCCTCCGGAGTCTGCACACCCCCAGCGAGCGCATGTACCTACTGAGCGCGAGTGCCGAGTGGTTGTGAGGAATGAGTGACTGGGAGGAATGAGTGATTCTGAGGTTGGAGTGATTGGGAGGACTGAGAGATGATTGCCTGAGGGGCAGTATGTGATTACTATTGATGCACACAGTTGCCATATATTCATGTTTTGAAAACTTTTGAAAGATATTCTTATTTGGTTTTACTTGAATTTGACTTAAACAAACTGAATTGACTTGAATTACCAGAAAGTTGGGAAGCATGACTATTATCCTTTCTGAAATTATTGAAAATGAACTAAAACTATGTGGCTCGTCACTATCTTCAGTTTCTTATTTATTATTGTTACTTACTGAGTTGGTGTACTCACGTTACTCCCTGCGCCTCATGTGCAGATCCAGAAGTTGTTGGTCGCGGAGGTTGTTGGTAGTCCTCGTAGCAGTTTGGAGATAGCGAGGTAGCTGCCCGGCATTCGCAGCCTTGCTTTTCTTCTTCCCTATCTTTCTTTAGTTGTATTTTGAATTTCAGACTATGTAAATCTTGTTATTGTCGGACCAGTTCTATTAGATGCTCATGACTTAGTGACACCCCGATGTTTGGGGCTTCTCAGTACTTCTATATTGAGTTTAACTCGTAGTTCTTTTATGAAAATCCTGTTATAAAAAGGTTTTTGGCTTACCATTTAATGAATTATTGGAGTATAGTGATAGTCGGATGGCCTAGTACCATCGATAGGCGTCATCACGATAGGGTTGAGTTTAGGGTCGTGACAAGGTCCGTATTTTATTGTGGGACTGCTTGGTTTGATTGGTCTTCAGATCATTTGGGAGCCATTTGGCTGATCGGGTTTGGTGTTTTTACACCTGCGAGATTTGGTCCTCAGGCGCGAGTCCGCAGAAGCAAATCTGGGGTCGCAAATGCGAGTTTGGATGGGATCGGGTTTGTTTGCAGAAGCAGCAGTCCTTGCATAGGTGCGCTACATGGAGCGCAGAAACAGCTCCGCAGAAGCGAAAGGGCGGAGGCATAAGTGGATTCCGCATCTGCGAGGCTTTTTTTCGCATATGCAATGTCATAGAAGCGACATTTAGACCGCAAAAACGATAATCGTTGTGCAGAACTAATGTAATTGAGGGTTTGACTTATTTATCAAATTTTGAGATTGGGAGCTCGGATTGAGGCAATTTTGAGGCGGTTTTCACCCACTTGGATTGGGTAAGTGTTCTTGACTCGGATTTGATGATTATTCATGATTCTATCTTTGATTTTCGTATTTTATTGGTGAATCTAAGGGAGAAAAATTGGGGAGTTTTGGCAAAACTTTTCTAAAGTGAAAAATGGAGATCTGAACCTTTATTTGAAGTCAGATTTGGATGAAACTTGTATATTTGGACTCATACTCGAATGGGTGATCGGGATTTGCGATTTTTTTTTTAGGTTCCACCGGCTAACTTTTTGGTTGACTTTTTGCAATTTGATAAAGATTGGAACTTTATTACTTGAAAAGTATTAACGGAAATAATACAAGTATATGATAATACTTTAATCAATAAAGTCAAACAGATAAAGAAATATGATTCTTTTTTAAATACCTATGTTGCTTATGAAATAATGTTAATAGTTCCTATAATCGTTGCCTCAGCAAAAAAATTAAAATTAAAATTGATAAAATCTTACTTAAGATTAATAATTTCCCAAGAGAGATTGAATGAATTAGCTTCTAATCTGTTCCTTGTGGTTTGACTACAAACATTTCGATGGAATCAAACCCTCTAAAGAACAAAGTATCACATTTTAGGGGCTGAAATGAAAAGATAGAAAGAAATAGTGAAATATATGCCTTCTTGTACATTTAAACAAATAAACAAAAGAAATGACAAGAATATATTGTTTTGACAAAGAAAAGAGTCAAAGTAGAATCAAACTATTGTTTTGTCGCACTAATTTTGCAGAATTTCAGAAGTAATTATCAACTGAAAGGATGCAAACATATGGAAATTTTAACCTCATCTGGTTTCTTCTTTGTTCTTTTCATATTTATTTCTTCCAATATGTCCTAAAAGAGGCATGTATATACCACATTTAATGCTAAAAATACAGGCATTCGCGACTGACAAATTCTGTAGCTAAATAAAAAAATCTGTTGCTAATCCTATTTAGTGACAGATTAGCGATAAATTATCAAGAAATTTTATTCGTTACGAGCGATTTAGCGATATATTAGCGACGGAGTTTGTAACTAATTCTAGTTTTTGGTTTGTAGTGATTTTTCTTAACTTTAATCCAATCACGTCTAAAATAACAGACAAACGTAAGATTTTGACCCAACAATAAAAAGGAAGAACGAGAATACAAAAACAAAAGCAAAAAAAAAAAGTTACAAGTTAAAGGAAAGATGCAATACCAATATATGGAATTATCTTATTAAGTACCAAAAAGACATGAATGAATTGGTTAAAAGATCCAAATGAAGGTCGAACATAAGGCCTGTTTAAACTGTCTAATTTCATCTCACATTACAAACTAAAAGATTAATAAAAAAGAAAGAAACTTAGACCTAATCCTAAATAATATTTCTGAGAGGAATTTAGAAGAAGGTGTAGGCAAAAGCATCCATAGGGTGGATGAGATAGGTCAGAACTAAAGCCACCAGCATCAGCACGTATGCAATTCCTTGATCAACTGTTGCTCCTGCAAATTGCATTTATGACCTTTATATTGTCAAATCACCTAAAACGTAATTATAAATAACAGATTAAGCTATAATAAATGATTTTAGTAACTAGAAAAATAATGCAGATAACCTCCTGCAATAGAGGCGCAATTATAGGATTTGAAGTTTATTGATTTGGAATTCTAGCAATTTTAATTTACTGGGTTCTAAATTAATAATTTATACCAATGTTTTAAAAGGCGGGGGCGTGAGGCGAGGCGTTTTACCTTTGACGAGACGAGGCGTAAGCCCTGAGACATGGGGCGTAAGTCCCACGGATCTTTAAATTTTACTAATTTTAAGAATTTTAAGATAGTATAAAATAAAAATAATTATAAAAATTACATTAAACTCACAAAATTATAATAAATAATCTATTTAAAATATTTATAAATTATAATTCAACCATGAATTAATACGAAAAGTATGACATATATCATAATATGCAAATTAGCTGTAACGTCGTTACAACTCAAACAACAAAAGTAATGTATTCGATACGAAATTTTATACGTATCTCTTAAGGAGTAACGGATCTTGAAAGAATTTTGATATTATAATTTGATATTTTTTTTATAAAATACCTCTTTTATTTAATATGTTTTCTATTTGAAAGAGAATTTTATATAAAAATATTATTCACAATTTAAATATGATTCTCTAGCACTTTAAGTTTCAACAAGTTAATAAAGTGACACATAATTCACCATACATTACCATAATAACTAATTATTTGTAAATAGTTAATAGCTAATACTAAACTATTGAATTAATAAGTATTGTATCACGTAAGCATGAAAAAAATAATATTTAGGAAAATAAATATAAAATAATTATGGACTATTATATAATAAAGACATAACAAAAGTTAATAAATAAATATTTTTTAAATGAAAGATTTATTTAGAGTTTACTATCATAGCAGTCTTAGTGGATAACATGCAATAATTTTTATTTTAATTATGACATAAGATACTCTCAACTTAATGATTTGTGATTAAGAAAAAAGTAATTTTGAATAGTCAACAATTTATTAAGAGAATTTGTGCATTTACAAGGTTAGTTACACTCAATTGCATAAAGTTCTATTAGGCGAGCCCAGTACACTGCCTTTTAAAACAGAGATTTATACTAAAGTGACTAGGTTCGGCCGAATTCCTACCGCCAATACTAACTCCGGCCCTGTGATGCAACATGTTAAATTACAGTAATAATGTATAATTTCTTTACACCACTTCTTGTTTCCTCTTCCACTATTCTATCTTCCTCCTCAGTTCTCACCCGCAAAAGTTTGATAGAAAGAAAAATTACAGGGTAATTGACATGTTAGTTAGGAGTATTAGGCCTCGTTTGGTACGAGGGATAAGGGTTAATTAATTTCAGGATTAAATTTGAGATAAGTTTATCCCATGTTTGATTGGGATAAAATCGTGGTATAACTAATTCTGAAATTAGTTATCCTGGGATTATAGTATTTTTTTATCCTATGGAAGGGTGGGAAAACTAATCCTGAAATAATTAATCATGGGATAACTTGCTGCCAACCAAACGACCCCTTAATAGTTTATAATGCATGGCCTCCCACTATTGTTTTGTTCCATTATAGTAACTTTTTAAACATCAGATTTTTAAATGATAAACATTGGACATTCTTGACTTGGTCTCTAAGTCACCAAGTTCTAGTTTACAGGGGAAACAATTACTTCAAAATTTATTTGGAAATATTGATCGAAGTGAGTTATCAAAACAAGTAAATGACAGAAGAAATTGGGACAGGAAAAAGAAAAGCAACAAAAAGAAAGAATTTCATGGCTCAACAACTTAATTAGAACCGAGAAAACACAAATTTGACATCTCTAGCACTACTAGCAAATATTTTATCAATATGTATGTATATATGTAATAATATCGCATTCATTCTTAATCAACTGAATCTAAATCTACCACCAAAGATTATAATGGGATAAATAGATCTATCTACCAATAATCATAGCTCTTGGTTCAAGCCTTTGGTATAGAAAGAATTCTGGTAGAGAGTCAATTCTCCTTTACTGGGCTTTAAGCGGTGCAAATTCGGACTAATCAGGGACACCAGCGGGAAAACAAAAAAAATAACTGATTTTAAATCCTAAGTGTAACACAAAGATGTATAAGGAGGATTAGTATTTGTATGAAGATTCTTTATAATAATAATTTTTTTTTTTAATTTGTATGAAGATTGAAGGGAGAGAAAAATGGAACATACCATCATTGGCAGGTGCAGGAGCAGGTGCAAATTCCTGAGCTTGTGCAAAGGGGATGACAGTGGCCAATGCCACAACAAAGATGGCCAACACAGCAACTCTAGACATTCCCATTCTCACAAATACCAAGATTGACCCTATGAAGGATCTTGGGTCTGATATTGCAGAGGCTTTGAAGTTAGAAACACTTCGGGAAATTTCGAAGAAGTTTATATACATGTACATGACCGTCTAACTCGTGTTATACTTTTTTTTTTTTAATTTGTCCCAAAAAAATAATATAATTTCTTATTTAGAAATTATTTAACAATTTTTTCATTTACCTATTAAGGAGATAATTTATAGCTAAATAAATGTCTACGGCTCATATTAGACTATAAGTTTGAAATTTTTTATTTTATTTTTTAATATCGTACAGTCAAATACTGCTACATAAATTGTGACGGAGAAAGTATATTGTGTTATAAATAATTATTTAATGGTGGATGTCCATAACTGATAAAAGAGTAATACCAGCTACTCTTCTCCATTATCTTCATAATTCCCAATTTGTAACTCCCATATCTTTATAACCTCACCATGATCTTTATTCGTAATCTCAAATGTTTAAGGCCATGTTTATGGCATTCTTTTGCATATCTCTATGTAATACTATAAATAGAGTATAAGAAGTGATATTGTATACACTTGAAAACACTTGATGAAATAAAAAGTCTTTATTTCCTCTCTACATCTATTGTCTATTTTTCTTGTTCTATATTATTATTTTGAATTTAGTTTCTTAAAATTTTGTATATATTATATTAGTACAATATATGATGTGGTACCGGCGGTCCATTCTTGAATTATGGGGTCTATCATACACTAGATGCTTTGTAAGCCATGTGCCGCCTCCTTCTCTCCACTCTGTCAAATTTTGTCGTTTATCGTAAAAATGTTCCTTTTACTATTTATTCGGCATTCCATTTTATATGATGATATTCCTTTCGTTCATTTTATGTGAATTTATTTGTTTGAATATATAAAAAAAATTAAAGAATTTTTCGACACACATATATATATATATACTAGTGTTAGGGTACGTGCAGTTACGCGTGTATCCCATTCGCAATTAGTGATATATTAAAAACTATATTTTGTGTATAAATTAAAAGGTTTAAACATTAAATTAATAAACATGATGTCTATTGTTCAAGTTGAGGGGAGAATTTGATGTTTAAAGCAAATTTGGAGGTGTAAACAACTTTCACTGCTTCTTGAAAAGTTATTTTCTCTTTTATTTAGTTTAGAATTCCAGCAATTGAAGAACCTTCGATACCTTCTTGAAAAAGTTGTTTTCCCATTTTTTTATGATAGGAATTTTAGGATTATATTTTTTTACTTTTTGTGTAAGTCTCAAAGTCAGTTTGTGCATATCTCGATTAATTTTATGGGATGACTGTTATTTACGTAACATATACCAAGTAAATTTGTCTATCAAGGCTTGGACATATGTGAAGAAATAACCTTTTTTTTTTAAAATTTTTGTTAGATGTTTTAGCATGTAGATCACTTTTTATTCTTCGTATGTATATTTATAATAGCACTTCGTATATTTATTTTTATTTAAATTATAAATTGCTATACATATGGAGGACAATTTGAGAAAATTGAATGACCGGGGGAATTATATTCTCAAGTTGGTGTACACGCGCAAAACATAAGAATCCTAAGGCGTACAGTTTGGTTCCAAAAAGGAAGAGGAATTAAGTGTGTAATATATTTATTTTTTCAGTTTGATAAGTTGCAACAAAGTTTTCAAAATAGTCTCCAAGCAAAGATATATACGGTTTCCTTCTTACACATTTTGAATGAATTATAGCTGAATTCAAATTCCTAATTATTATTCTAGGAAAAAGAATGAAAAGAACTCCTTAATTAAATATTTAGTCTTGAATATTAGGGAAACAGTTAAATTACACTTTTATCTAATGTGAAGCCTATTTTAAAGGGTAAATGTGACGACCCAAAGGGTCATCACTTGTTTTCTTACTCATTTTATGCTTCCGAGGCCTTGAAAACCTCATTTGGGGTTGCCTTGATTTGCGTGCGCAGTCCGGGCGCGTAGCCGGAAAGCTTAAATATGAATTCTGTGAGAAAAATGATCAGTTTTGATTATAAAATGAATTAATTTGACCTTGGTCAACGTTTTGGGTAAACGGATCCGGACCCATGATTTGACGGTCCCGGAGGGTCCGTAGGAAAATATGGGACTTGGACGTATGCCCGGAATCGAATTCCGAGGTCCCAAGCCCGAGAAATGAATTTTTGAAATAAATTATTTTCTGAAATTGTTTATAAGGTTTCGAAATGAAATTTGATTAGAACCTGATGGTATCGGGCCCGTATTTTGGTTCTGGCGCCCGGTACAGGTCTTATATGTGATTTAAGACGTTTCTGTGAAATTTGGTGAAAAACGGAATCCATTTGACGTGATTCGGACCTTAAAAGCAAATTTGATGCTTAAAGAAGTTTTGAGAAATTTCATTGATCTTGAGGTTTAATTCGATGTTCATGATGTTATTTTGGTGATTTGAGTACACGCATAAGTCCGTAGGATGTTTTTGAGGTTGTGTGTATATTTGGTTTGGAGCCCCAAGGGCTCGGGTGAGTTTTGGATAGGCCACGGGGTGAAATTTTGGACTTAAGGAATTGCAGGCCTGCAGGTTTCGCAATTCCCAAACTGTTTTCGCAATTCCCAGGCATGTTCGCATTTCCCAAACTTTCTTCGCAATTCCCAGTGTAACGACTCGGTTAGTCATTCTAAGAGTTGTAGCCCCGTTCTCTCATTTCTGTTTTTTTATGTGTTGTTCAGCTGTGTTGAGTTGTATCGAGTTGGTAGGTTTGGGTTCGGAGTAGTTTTGGAGTGAAATGATCACTTAGTCTCTTAGTTAGAAAAGTCAACCGGAAGTTGACTTATGAGTAAATGAATTCGGATTTAGATTTTTATGATTCGATTAGCTTCCTTGGGTGATTTTAGAATTAGGAGTGCGTCCGGAATTTAGTTTGGAGGTCCGTGGTAGAATTAGGCTTGAATTGGCAAAAGTTGGAAGTTTAAAAAATCTTAGGCTTGAATTCGAGGTTGATTTGGTGTTTTGGTGTTGTTTTGGGGTGTTCCGGAGGTTCAACTAAGTTCGGGTAGTGATATATGACTTTTTGGAATTATTGGTTGAGGTCCCGACGGCCTCGGGCGAGTTTCGGATAAGTTTGGGTTGTGTTGCGCTCGTTTTCTTATGTTTCGACGCCGTTTCTTCAAGCATAAATGATATCATATTGAACAAATGAGTTACAATTTCTTTTTTTGATTGAAGCATTAGATCCGTATCGTAATTACGGACCCGTAGCAAAAAGAATCGTCGAATTTGGACATCGTATGAGGATTTTATGGTTATTTTACTAAGAATTAGGTTGCCAGATTTTTCAGTTTAATTACGAATTTGCCACTAGTAGCGTAATTAAAAATCTGCACTATTTGCAAATATTAAAACCTACATATCTCCTTCGTTATAAGGTCAAATTAAGTGATTTAAAAGCCTAACTTGACTAGAATTTCACAAGGAATCCATTCGAGGCATAAAATACGAGTTTCGGGATCATTTGGCACGAGAAACGAGACAGAATAGCTGGCAGAAAAATATATAAAACTAGGGTTTGTTCATTCGGTTATATTTTCAGTTGGGGAGCTCGGATTTGGGCGATTTTGGAGGCGATTTTTACCATATGGATCGGGATAAGTGTTATCTACTCGATTTTAATTATAATTTATGAATCCATCTTCGTTTTTGGGATTTGATTGATGATTTCAAAGTGAAATTGAGGGAGTTATGGTTTGAGTTTTAGACAGTTTTAAGTGAGGATTTGAGGGACCAAACAGAGTCCGATTATGATAAATTTTATATGGGTAGACTCGGGAGAGGACGAGGATTATTATTCTGCCATTTTGACTGATTTCGAGACGTGGGCCCGGGGGCCGAGTTTTGGCCGATTTCGGATTTTTGGCATGTTTATGTAGTTTTTATTGTGGAATTCGATTCTTTAGACTATGTTGATAGTAGTATTCTGATTTTGGTTAGACTCGGAGCTTTTGGAGACCGAGTCCAGGGACGAGGACATCCCGGAGTAGAATTTTACGCTGTTGAGGTAAGTAACGGTTTTAACTCTGGCTTTGAGGGTATAAACCCGGAGAAATTGATATCATGTGATTGTTTGGTGATGATACCCACGCTAGGTGACGGGCGTGTGGGTGTGCACCGCGAGGGATTGAGACTTGGTCCGTCCCGTGAGGCCTAATGGCTATTATATGTGGTTATGTGTTTACTTGTTGTTGAACTTGTTTGCCTTCATGTTAGAGATCCTGTTTAGGTTTTATTCATGCTCACATTATTTGTACTCAGTCATAGAAATTATTGTACATGTTTACCTCCGCCTCTATTATTTGATAATATGTTGTGATACTTGATGTGGGTTGTGTCCCCTTATTTGTTGATGATGGTGAGGCTAGTGAGGTACATGATTGAGTGAGGCCGAGGGCCTGGTTGTGAGGATATTAATACCATAGTGCATGAGTTGTCCGCGTAGCACGTAAGTTGACCGTGCGGGTCCAGGTATTGATACCATAGCGCGTGAGTTGTCCGCGTAGCTCGTGCGTTGACCGTGCGGATCCAGGTATTGATATAATGGCACGTGAGTTGTCCGTGCTCAGCGCTTGGGCTTTAGGAGCCCCTCCGGAGTCTGTACACACCCCCAGTGAGCGCAGAGTGTTGAGTGTATTGAGTGTTAAGTGTTGAGTGACGAGTGCGAGTGCTGAGTGATGGAGTGACATTGCTGTGAGGTTGCATTTACTTTTGCTGTTGCTGCATTTATCTGTTAAATTTCTTTTTGGCATTTATTGACTTATGGAATTTACCTGTTTATTCCTGTTATTTTTAAAATTGTGAAAAAATAAATAATTGGACTATTTTGCTCAGCTCGTCACTACTGCTCAGTTCCTTAGTTATTTCTGTTACTACTGAGGTGGTTGTACTCATACTACACCCTGCACTTTATGTGCAGATCCAGGTGAGTTCGCTGATTTCAGTGTGCTTTAATTGGAGACTGCAAGGTAGCTGCCACTGTTCGCAGGACCTTGTTACTCCTCTTGTCATTTCTTATTTTAGACAATTATATTTCTTAGTTCATAGTTTTAGACGCTCATGACTTAGTGACACCCCGATGTTTGGGACTCGTTTCCGTATTTTATATTTTTATATTTAGAGTTGGTTTAGTTTATCAGGAATTAAATTATTAAAAATATTTTATTGAATTCTTATAATCAGATTAGTAGTAATTTTGGGAATTGGCTTGCCTTGTAACACGATAGGCGCCATCACGACCAAGGTTAGATTTTGGGTCGTGACAAGTTGGTATCAGAGCCTAGGTTACATAGGTCTCACGAGTCATGAGCGGGTTTAGTAGAGTCTTGCGGATCGGTACGGAGACGTCTGTACTTATCTTCGAGAGGCTGCAGAACCTTTAGGAAAACTTCACCTTCTTGAATTCTTATCGTGCGGTATTGATTCGTCTTGAAGTGTAACTCTTTGAATTCTTTCCACGCATTCGTATGCGCACATGAGCGCTCGGTATCAGTTGTGCAATGACGGATTATGATTCCCTGGACGAGGTGCGAGATGTGATTTCTGTGTGTTGATGTTGGGCCAGTCTGGGGTACTTGAGGCCGGGTTTTGTCTGTAGCTGGAGTACAAAAATTTTGATTATGTGAGCACGTGTTTATATGTCCGTTGGTGTCCCTATTAGTGGGATTTGTGATTTGATGGCTATGTGGAGAGTATGATTTGACTGCGAGATGAGTTCATATGGTTTGAATTTGACGAGAAGGTATTGCTGAAGGTTTCATATATTTGAGACTCCAGGTATGTTTTTAGACTCGTTCGAGGACGAACGTTTGTTTAAGAGGGGGAGGATGTAACGACCCGGTTAGTCGTTCTAAGAGTTGTAGCCCCGTTCTCTCATTTCTGTTTCTTTATGTGTTGTTCAGCTGTGTTGAGTTGTATCGAGTTGGTAGGTTTGGGTTCGGAGTAGTTTTGGAGTGAAATGATCACTTAGTCTCTTAGTTAGAAAAGTCAACCGGAAGTTGACTTATGAGTAATCGAATTCGGATTTAGATTTTTATGATTCAATTAGCTTCCTTGGGTGATTTTAGAATTAGGAGTGCGTCCAGAATTTAGTTTGGAGGTCCGTGGTAGAATTAGGCTTGAATTGGCAAAAGTTGGAAGTTTAAAAAATCTTAGGCTTGAATTCGAGGTTGATTTGGTGTTTTGGTGTTGTTTTGGGGTGTTCCGGAGGTTCAACTAAGTTCGGGTAGTGATATATGACTTTTTGGAATTATTGGTTGAGGTCCCGACGGCCTCGGGCGAGTTTCGGATAAGTTTGGGTTGTGTTGCGCTCGTTTTCTTATGTTTCGACGCCGTTTCTTCAAGCATAAATGATATCATATTGAACAAATGAGTTACAATTTCTTTTTTTGATTGAAGCATTAGATCCGTATCGTAATTACGGACCCGTAGCAAAAAGAATCGTCGAATTTGGACATCGTATGAGGATTTTATGGTTATTTTACTAAGAATTAGGTTGCCAGATTTTTCAGTTTAATTACGAATTTGCCACTAGCAGCGTAATTAAAAGGCAGAATAGCCTCGTAGGCACTTGTACTTGTTAGCGTTTGTCATCCTGGTCCCTATACTCAAAGAAGATTCATCCAGACACTTATAGTTGTTCAAAGCCAATATTTTAAACCCCTCTCACCTCGCGTGTTCTTCAAATCTCTGACATGGATGACACATCAGTGGCCACGTCAAATTTTTTGTTACACATCATTATAACTTATTTTTCACATTATTTTAAAATTATTCATTTTCTTTTCTTTTATTCCACCATTTACTCCATCTTCCTCCTCCCTCACCATTTTTATTCTCCATTCACAAATTTTAAAAATCTCCTAACCATCACTGTGTGCGACCCCTCTTTGACCATCCTTCACCTACAAAGCTTCTTCACAGCCAACATTCCACCATAGCATCACCAATCAACCACCAAAAGCTAAACCGGCCATCAATAATGACCACCCGAAAGACCAACATCACCCAAAACTTTTTGAAATTTCACTACAAGAAAACTAGAAAATAGGTTTCACCGGCGATCTTCTTTCATTATTTCTATTTCTTTTCTTTGCAAAGGCTATCTTTCAAAGTAGGGAATGGGGTGTGAGAAAAAAAACTCCCCAAAAATTGATGCAAATCTGGTACATGTTTTGGATCTATAGCGACGAGGGATGTCATTGTTTGGATGAAGATATGGTGGGGAGGATACCGTTGCTATGGGTTTTGGATTAAAATGGGGAAGAGGAGCAAAGTGAAGAAGGGAGGGAGACAGAGAGGGGGAGGGGGGGGGCGTCCTTGATGGGCGACAGAACATAAGAAAAAGAGAAAAATCACCTATTTGGCCTTTTCTTTCTTTTCTAATTTGATTTTTTGAATTTTTTATTCTTTTTTCCTTATTTTAATCATAAATTTTTTACGTTCATGCTCCTTATATGCGTGAAATACACGATTTTGTCCAGTTCAGCGATTAAGTTGCCACATAGACTTGGTCAATGGTCAGAGGGGTTTAAAATATTACTTTTGAAGAGTAGAGGTGTCTAGATGAAACTTCATCAAGTTTGGGGACCGGGATGACAAAGTGGCACAAGTATAAGTGTCATTTAGGCTATTCTCTGCACTATTTGCAAATATTAAAACCTACATATCTCCTTCGTTATAAGGTCAAATTAAGTGATTCAAAATCCTAACTTGACTAGAATTTCACAAGGAATCCATGGAGGCATAAAATATGAGTTTCGGGATCATTTGGCATGAGAAACGAGGCAGAATAGCTGGCAGAAGAATATATAAAACTAGGGTTTGTTCATTCGGTCATATTTTCAGTTGGGGAGCTCGGATTTTGGCGATTTTTGAGGCGATTTTCACCATATGGATCGGGTTAAGTGTTATCTACTCGATTTTGATTATAATTTATTAATCCATCTTCGTTTTTGGGATTTGATTGATGATTTCAAAGTGAAATTGAGGGAGTTAGGGTTTGAGTTTTGGAGAGTTTTAAGTGAGGATTTGAGGGACCACACGGAGTCCGATTTTGACAAATTTTATATGGGTAGACTCGGGAGAGGACGAGGATTATTATTCTGCCATTTTTGACTGATTCTGAGATGTGGGCCCGGGGGCCGAGTTTTGGCCGATTTCGGATTTTTGGCATGTTTATGTAATTTTTATTGTGGAATTCGATTCTTTAGACTATGTTGATAGTAGTATTCTGATTTTGGTTAGACTTGGAGCTTTTGGAGACCGAGTCCAGGGACGAGGACATCCCGGAGTAGAATTTTACGCTGTTGAGGTAAGTAACGGTTTTAACTCTGGCTTTGAGGGTATAAACCCGGAGAAATTGATATCATGTGATTATTTGGTGGTGATACCCACGCTAGATGACGGGCGTGTGGGTGTGCACCGCGAGGGATTGAGACTTGGTCCGTCCCGTGAGGCCTAATGGCTATTATATGTGGTTATGTTTTTACTTGTTGTTGAACTTGTTTGCCTTCATGTTAGAGATCCTGTTTAGGTTTTATTCATGCTCACATTATTTGTACTCAGTCATAGAAATTATTGTACATGTTTACCTTCGCCTCTATTATTTGATAATATGTTGTGATACTTGATGTGGGTTGTGTCCCCTTATTTGTTGATGATGGTGAGGCTAGTGAGGTACATGATTGAGTGAGGCCGAGGGCCTGGTTGTGAGGATATTAATACCATAGCGCGTGAGTTGTCCGCGTAGCACGTGAGTTGACCGTGCGGGTCCAGGTATTGATATGATGGCACGTGAGTTGTCCGTGCTTAGCGCTTGGGCTTTGGGAGCCCCTCCGGAGTCTGTACACACCCCAGTGAGCGCAGAGTGTTGAGTGTATTGAGTGTTAAGTGTTGAGTGCCGAGTGCGAGTGCTGAGTGATGGAGTGACATTGCTGTGAGGTTGCATTTACTTTTGCTGTTGCTGCGTTTATCTGTTAAATTTCTTTTTGGCATTTATTGACTTATGGAATTTACCTGTTTATTCCTGTTATTTTTAAAATTGTGAAAAATAAATAATTGGACTATTTTGCTCAGCTCGTCACTACCGCTCAGTTCCTTAGTTATTTCTGTTACTACTGAGGTGGTTGTGCTCATACTACACCCTGCACTTTATGTGCAGATCCAGGTGAGTTCGCTGATTTCGGTGCGCTTTAATTTGAGACTGCAAGGTAGCTGCCAGTGTTTGCAGGACCTTGTTACTCCTCTTGTCATTTCTTATTTTAGACAATTATATTTCTTAGTTCATAGTTTTAGACGCTCATGACTTAGTGACACCCCGATGTTTGGGACTCGTTTCCGTATTTTATATTTTTATATTTAGAGTTGGTTTAGTTTATCAGGAATCAAATTATTGGAAATATTTTATTAAATTCTTATAATCAGATTAGTAGTAATTTTGGGAATTGGCTTGCCTTGTAACACGATAGGCGCCATCACGACCAAGGTTAGATTTTGGGTCGTGACACCCAGGTTCGCAATTCCCAAACTATTTTCGCAATTCCCAGGCTTGTTCGCATTTCCCAAACTTTTTTTCGCAATTCCCAAACTTTTTTCGCAATTCCCAAGCCCGCAGAGGTTGGTTCGCAATTGCGAACCCCTGTTCGCAATTCCCATATCAGAGACCTGCAACTTTTATACTTAGACGATTTTAAACCCATTTTTCATATTCTCTCAAAATCTAAACACACTTAGGCGATTTTTCAAGGATTTCTTCTTCCCCAAATCAATTGTAAGTCATTATTAACTAACTTCCTTCAATTCTTAACATCTTTTAACATGATTTTCACTTAAAATCAATGATTTTCATGGGTGAAATTGGGGGTTTTGGGTAGAACCTAGGTTTTCTAAAAATTGGGGATTTGGACCTCAATTTGAGGTCCGATTTCAAAATAAATTACATATTTGAGTGCGTGGGGGAATGGGTAATCGGGTTTTGGTTTGAACCTCGGGTTTTGACCACGTGGGTCCGGGGGCAATTTTGGAATTATTGGAAAAAACTTTGGGAAATTTATTTTTATGCATTCAAATTGATTCATTTAATGTTTATTACAGTAATTAAGTAATTTGTGGCTAGATTCGAGCGGATTGGAGGTGGAATCACGGGGTAAAGCCATAATTGAGACTTGAGTTGAATTCAAGGCATCGAGGTAAGTGTTTGGTCTAACCCTAGCTTGAGGGAATAGGAGTCGAGTCTTATTTGCTACTTGTTGATTGTCGAGTACGATGTATAGGCATGGTGACGAATATCTATACATTGGTGTCTAGCATGACCGTGAGTCCTTATTTTGCGAATAGTTTGGATTATGTTATACCTTCCATGGTTAATTGATGACTTCTATATGTTGTAAAGAGCTTGTGAAAGGAATTGTGATCTTTAAACTTCGTGGAGCGTTTGCTCGAGTTGAAATACAAATTGTGAAGGTATATGAGATAAGTAAATCTTTGGAGCATTGGCCCGAATGATAATGTGAACTATGTGATGAAAGTGAAAGAAAGAGAAAGAGTTATTGATCTATTCCCTTGCCGGGACGTTGTTGATTATTGAATATTTCCCTTGCCGGGACGTTGAGATTATTGATGTTGTACCCTTGCCGGGATTTAATTATTTTATTGTGTTCCCTTGCGGGATTTCTATTACTATTTTGTTTATTCCGTTGCCCTTATTTGTGATTGTTGTTTGGGTGAGGAAGAGTGTAAAGCACGAAGGGTGATGCCGTGCAGTGTTTGCTATTGTGAGGAAAGAGTGTAAAGCACGAAGGGTGATGCCGTGCATTGTTTGCAATTGTGAGGAAAGAGTGTAAAGCACGAAGGGTGATGCCGTGCAGTGTTTGCTATTGTGAGGAAAGAGTGTAAAGCACGAAGGGTGATGCCGTGCCGCACGATGTACCATTCCGTGCCAATTCTATTGATTATATGTGAGGAAAGAGAGTAAAAGCACGAAGGGTGATGCCGTGCACATTTTGTTATTCTAATTGCTTGGTGAGGACGAGAGTAAAAGCACGAAGGGTGAT